>NW_017731475.1:3186481-3261481 GCF_001890085.2 Hipposideros armiger
GAAGTACTCCCCTTGGGAAGCTATGCACTGATGCCAGTGCCTAGTCCACCCTTCAAAGCAATTTTGGAACTCTTTTTCTGGAATGGCCATCAGAGCTGCCATCGTATTACCAGTGATGTCCTGAATGTCATCAAAATGTCTTTCTTTCAATATTTCCCTTATCTTTGGGTAAAGAAAGAAGTCATTGGGGGCCAGAACAGGTGAGTAGGGAGGGTGTTTCAATACAGTTATTTGTTTATTGGCTAAAAACTCTCTCCCAGACAGTGCCATCTGAGCTGGTACATTGTTGTGATGCACAAGCCATGATTTGTTGGTGAAAAGTTCAGGTCGTCTAACTTCTTCACACATCCTTTTCAGTACTTCCAAATAGTAAAGTTGGTTAGCTGTTTGTCCAGTTGGTACAAATTCATAATGAATAATCCCTCTGATATCAAAAAAGTTTAGTAACATCATTGCAACAAGTTTGCAAACTTGTCAAATCTCATATACACTCATGTACACATTTTTATATATAAAACTTTATATATATTTTACCTATATATGTTTATGAATATACATATTGATTTTATATTCAGATAGATATGTTTATATAAACATAATTAACATTTTCAAAAAAGGAGAAATTATACATATACATTTTCTTTACTTTTATTTTTTTTGTTTTTTAATTAAATTACATCTGACATTCAGTATTACATTGGCTTCAGGTGTACAGCATAGTGGTTAGGCATTTATATAACCTACAAAATGATCCCCCTGATAAGTCTTATCACCTAACACTGTATACAGTTACTACAATATTATTGACTATATTCCCTAACCTGTACTTTACATCCCCATGATTATTTTGTAACTGCCAAATTGTGCTTCTTAATCCCTTTCTTTTTTCATCCATACCCCCAACATTTTTTCCATCTGGCACTCATCAAGTTGCCCTCTGTATCTATGAGTTTGCTTCTGTTTTGTTCATTTATGTTGTTTTTTTAGATTCCACACATAAGTGAAATTATATGATATTTGTTTTTCTCTGTCTGACTTATTTTACTTAGCATAATGCTCTCTAGTTCCATTCATGTTGATGTAAATGATAAGATTTTATTCTTATTTATGGCTGAGTAATATTCCATTGTATTATATATATATATATATATATATATATATATATGTACCACTTCATTATCCATTCATCTTTGATTGGAGCACTTAATGCATTTACATTTAAAGTAATTATTGATAGGTATATAGTTATTACCATTTTATTAATTGTTGTGTGATTGTGTAGTTCTTTGTTCCTTTCTTGCTCTCTTCTCTTATATGTTGATGACTTTTTGTAGCATTGTGTTTTGATTCATTGTATATGTCTTGAAGATTTTTAGTTTGTGGTTACCATGTGCTTCGTATATACTAGGCTATGTTTATAGCAGTCTCTTTTAAGTTGATGGCACTTAAAGTCAAACATTCTGAAATCACTACCATTTGTACTCACTCCTGCCACATTTATGCTTTTGTCATTATTTTTTACTTCTTCTGTGTGTGTGTGTGTGTGTGTGTGTGTGTGTGTGTGTGTTTATCCCTTAATTTACTGTTGTAATTACACATGATCTTCCCACTTTTGCCTTTTAACCTTTGTACTAGCTTTAGTGGTAGTTGATCTACTAATTTTATTGTGTTTTTTACTTTGTCAGTGAGATATTTTTCTTTGCGATATTTTCTTATTCACATTTTTATTTCTTCCTTCTTTAAAAAGTCCCTTTATTATTTCTTGTAAAACTGGTTTGGTGGTGATGAATTCTTTCATCTTTATCTTATCTGGGAAGCTCTTTATCTCTACTTCCATTCTAAATGATAGCCTTGCTGGGTAGAGTAATTTTGGTTGTAGGTACTTGCTTCTCATCATTTTGAATATACTGTGCCAATCCCTTCTGGCCTGCAAAGTTTCTGTTGATAAATCTGCTGGTAGTCTTATGGGAGCTCCCTTGTAGATAACTACTTGCTTTTCTTTTGTTGTTTTTAAGATTCTCTCTTTGTCTTTTTTACTTTTGGCATTTTACCTATGATGTGTCTTGGTGTGGGCCTGTTCAGGTTCATCTTGTTTGGAACTCTCTGTGCTTCCTGGACTTGTATGTCAATTTTCTTCACCAGGTTAGGTAAGTGTTTTGTCATTATTTTTTCAAATATATATATATGATTTTATTGGGTAATTGGGGAAGGGGTTCACCATCTTAGCTGTAGAGGGCGCAGCATCACTGGCCCGCATATGTGGGGTCCATCCAAACTGGGGCCCTGCTGCTCAGAGCTGGTGTCCCAAGCCAACTCTTAACTAACGCGCCACTTGGCCAGCCCTCAAATAGATTTTTAATCCCTTGTTCTATCTCTCTTCTCCTACTGGTATCCTTATAGTGCAAATGTTGGTATCCTAGATTTTGTCCCAGAGGTCCCTCAAACTCTCCTTATTATTATTTTTTAAATTCTTTTTTCTTTTTGCTGTTATGATTGGATGTGTTCTAGCACTTTGTTTTCCAAATTGCTGACTCGATCCACTGCTTCACCTAATCTGCTGTTGATTCCATCTAATGTATTCTTCATTTGAGTTTTTGTATTTTTCATTTATGGTTGGTTCCTTTTTTTTGTTTTCTATCTCCTTTGTGATGTTTCCTATCTCTTTATTGATGTTCTCCTTGAGGTCATTGGATATCTTATAGCCAGTATTTTGAACTCTACATCTGATAGATTGCTTGCCTCCATTTTTTTGTTGTTGTTGTTTAGTTATTTTTCTGGAGCTTTGTTCTGTTTTTTCATTTGGGACATGTGTCTTTGTCTCCCCATTTTGTCTACCTCCCTATGTTTGTTTCTATGTGTTAGGTAGATCTGCTATATCTCCCAGTCTTGGCAGAGTAGCCTTATATAATAGGTGTCCTACAGGGCCTAGTGATGCAGTCTAACTGTTCAACTGAGCTGGGTGCTCCAGGGTTGTCCCTTCTGTTGGTTGTGTGTACTCTCCTGTTGTAGTTGAGCCTTGATTGCTTTTGGCACATCTGTGGGTGGGATTGACTCTCAGGTTGAATTGCTAAGAGGACTGGCTCTGACGATAGTGGCCAAGCTGTTGACTAGGGGCTGACCCCAAGGAGGGGGAATTCACTTCAGTGATGCTCTAGAGCCTGCCCAGTCCTCCTTTGGGTGTGTCATTTGTGGAGATAATTGAGTGGTACTCTGGTGTGGTCTGAAGCTGGCCACCAGGTGTTTTGGTTCTGGGGCCTCTTGGGAGGGGCTCTGGTGCAAGTTAAGTTCAGCTGTTGCCTGTATCTGGCCTGTGGTCACTGAGTAGGAGTTACAAATTGGTCTGTGGTTTGTAGCTGCCTCTGCTGGGCTTGGAGGGGCCTGGGAGTGGTTATGCTGTGAACTGAGGCCAGCTGCCACTACTGCTAGGCTTGGAGGCTGCTTAGCAAGAGGGATAGGGTACGCCGAGACCAGCTGCTGCTTTTGGGGTGTTTGTGGACCTTTGAGAGATTTTAGGAAAGTATGCGGCATGGGCCAAGGCTGGCTGCATGTGACAAACAGTCCCTGAAAAAGGTTCAGGCTGGTGCATAAATTGGGTAGGGTGGGGTTCAGAAAATCACCAGGGTGGGGCCACATCAGTGTTAGGCAGTCTGATGGAGACTCTCATTTTGTGCACATTTGTTCCTGTAGGTTTGGTAGGGGAAGGACTCAACAAAGGAACACTAATGCCTGCTGGTACTTTTGTCCCAGAGAAAGCTGCCCCTCCTGCCCTCGTCCTAAGCCAGACAATTCATTACCTTTACATATGTTTCTGGTGTTTTCAGAACTGCTGCCCCAGGACTGGAGCTCAGAGCAAATGAGCCCATCAGCAAGCAATTTGTGCTTAAGCCCTTTAAAGGGAATACCTGGGACTCCAGCAGCCCTCCATCTCACCAAGACAGAATTTCCACTGACTTTCACAGCCAGATGTTGTGGGACTTCTCTTCCTGGCACTGGTAGTTTGGACTGGGGAGCCCAGTGTGGGGTTGGGACCACTCACTCCTCAGTGGGGGCCTCCACAGCCAAGCTACCCCTCTCAACTCTTAACTGCCACATGTGGGTGTGGGAACCAGCCTGTTTTGCAACTCTGCCCCTTCTACCAGCCTGGAAGTGACTTCTTTATGTTATTAGTCATAGGAATTCTGTTCAGCTAGTCTTCAGGTGGTTGCTCTATGATTTAGTTGTAATTTTGATGTGGTCATGGGAGGAGGCAAGCACAGCATTTACCTGCTGCACCATTTTGACCAGCATTCTCTAAATATACATTTTAAAGCAGTCTGTACTTTTGTGAAGATTTCTTGATAGTAATGTAATTCAATATTCATTATATTATTTAATAATGAATGAATGAATACAAGTGAGCTATGCATTGACCAAGGGTGATATGTCATGAACAAAGGATTATGATTAATCCAGTTCTGTTCACCTAAATTCCAAAAATAACAATAAGAAAAACATAATAAAGAATAAAATCTTATAAAACAAGAAAAACATTACTGTTTAACTGAACTTGGGAAAAGAAATTCCCATTCTTTCCAAACTTGAGAGTATCATGAAACCATTAGGAAATTATTGGTAAATTTTATAACATAAAGTTTAACATTTACAAATACAAAAAAAATTCTATAAACATAGTTTAAGAGCAAATCTTGCCCTAGAGGAAAATGTTTGCAAATGATGAGACACATAAATAATTCCCTTAATATTTTAAGAGCTCTCCTAAATCAATAAGAAACACATTAACATAATAGAAATGTAAACAATGATTATACAGAAAATTTAGAGGAAAAAACTACAAATGACCAATATTAATTTGAAAATGTTTTCTTCAAATGTAAGTAAAGTGACAATGATATAGTATTTCATGTCTATCAAACACTTTAAGGTTTTTTATAAAAGGTACTACATAATTTTATAAAGAGCACAATGATATGAATGCTCCACTAATTGACCTCACTTTATAAGGAAGAAGATAAGTATTAATCAAATAATTACACAAAATGTATTATCACAAAGCGTAGTCATTTCTATGAATGAAATGTGCACAATGGCATAAGAGTATATAACAAGGAATCTTAATTCTAAACAATCAGGGGAGGTTTCCCCTGAAAAGTGATAATTGACCTGAAACTTGAGAAATGATTAAGGATTCAGTAGGAGAAGAAGGTGAACCCTAGACAGAAAACTACCTCAGCAAAGATCCTATTATGATGACTCAGGGAATAAAATGGAGGGTGATTTAGGTCAAGACTAATGATGGAGGCAGCAGCCAGACCATCCGGGGATTTGTGGATCACAGTAAAGTCTCCGGTCTTTATTCTAAGAGCAATCATTTAGTTTTGCAAATGGTGTTGGTTGCAGTATCAAGACTAGACTAAAGGGAATTAAGAGAAGTTGAAGGAGCTCATTGAAGAGACTGATGCAGGTATGTGGGAAAGCAGTGATAGTAATTTGATGAGGGAAATGAGCAGAAATATTTGTTAGAGTTTTATTTTTTTATTTTATTTATTTTTTTTAATTTTTTTTATAGCTGAGCCATCCTGCCATCTGTTGGCAGCTCAGCGGCAGCTCAGCTTGGGCCGGGAATCAAACCGCTGTTGCTCAGAGCTCACACTCTTGAACGAGCTCTTAACCAACTGAGCCACTCGGCTGGCCCTAGAGTTCTATTTTTTTTTAATTAAAAAGTCCAAATGTCCATTAAGGTGACAGTGTCATTTAATCAGCCACTGAAATTTGCTTTTGAAAAATATTTAATGACTTAGGCAAATATACAATGATATAAAGAAGAATGGAAAGCCACATATATAGGATGAACTTGAACTGGTAGGCACAGAAAAACTAAGTGAAAAAGGAGGACAAGTGAAAAGAAGAGGGGGAGAAATATCTATGGAAATGTTACTAGTGCCTTTATCAGGTAGGAATATAAATTAATTTTATTTTCATTTGTACAGATTTCACTAATTAGATTTTATATATTAAATGCATGTTCCTTTTAAAATCAGAAAAAAAGATGAGATATAATATAATAATATAATTTAGTTCATATACCCGTTTAGAAAAACAAAGCCAAGAAAAAATTATTTTAACAGCTCAAGAATCACATCAGATAGAATTGCATGCAGTATTCATTTTGATTAGATCAATTAGCTGGCGAAGCAAATATGTCACTGGATAATTCAGAGCTTCGAAAGGAGTGGCCTGGGTAACAGTATTTTCAACACTAACACTAGCAAAATTACCCATTCAGTTCCTTTTAAGTGTCTGGAACATTCGTGGTCCACTGAGAATCACAATTTTTGTGAAGATTAGCAAATACCTGACTGACTGAGTAAAGAACCAGGACCAAATGGGGTAACCAGCTTCAATTGTATGATTCATATATTTTCTATTCCTGCTTCTCCTTATCAAATACTCCTGGTTTTATGAACATTGTTAATAAATTATGTGAAAAGAAGTCAGCATTGTCAAGTAGCTAAAGCACAAGTTCTCCAAGCAAACTGCCCAGGACTGAATGATGTCTCCATTCTTACTAGCTTTGCGACTTGGGGCAAGACATTTACTGTCTCTGTGTCTCAGAATCTTCATCTGTAAAATGGGAATAATAGTATCACCATCATAGGATTTTTCACAAGTGGCGGAGTGGCTTGCATAGTGGTGAGGAACATGGTTCTAGAGCCTGGAAAATTCTCAGTCCCTCTTCTGTACAGAAGGAAGCTAGCCAGGTTGCTGTGTGTCCAGGAAAGGTTGGAGCTTTTGCATCGTCTCAAGTGTTTCCTTGAAAGTGGAATCCAGAAGACAAGTCTGGAGCAGTGGCATAAAGCTCACTGACTTTCCAGCTGTAATACATTTTCATTTTCCTAAACACACTGTAAGCACCAAAGGAAGAATGCATTGTATATAAAACCAGTCTTCCTGAGCTGTTCATTGTTCATAAAGAATTTAACATGAACTCACATACTTATTTTCTTATGTATGTTTTATATTAATTGGTTTATTTAAATAATACTTGAATTAAGTCTTCAAATGTAGTATTCTGGAGGACATTTAAATATTGCTGGCAACTAAAAAGTTTAGTTTTCTGCTCAGTCCTTTGACCAGTTCTCATGATTAACTGAGTAACAGCCAGGTGAGATTGCTTTTCTTCTCCTCATCAGGTAAAGCTGTCCTACAAGTATTATCAGAAATCAAGAAGGGAAGAATGTGGTGCTTCTAGGTTTCAGGGGTTCACTGGTTCTCTTTGAAGACTTAAGGGGTTTGGATCTAAGTTGAACTGAATTCAGATGTTGAAGTTAGACCAAGCAATTTGCTTCTGACTCTAGTTAATTCTTTAGTTCTAGTAAGTTGTTGTGTCAATGATTATGATAAGAGTTCTTATTATAACAAGCATCTTGGTTCGCTGGATGATGTCTTGATTACAAAGGGTTAAAAGAAATTCCTATCCTGAAAAGTTATACTATGCAGGCTCATAGATCAAACTCAGAAGATGGTGAGAGGGCTTTGGCTCTGCTGGCCATTCATCCACAGGAGGATCAGTTTAATAAGAAGTTCAGTTGAAGGGTTGGCTTTACTAGAAGCATACCAATTCATTCTATTATTCTAAATATTATGACATTCCTTCCTCACTTGTAAAATTGGAAAAGATTTTCTTGGGGAAAAAATAAGTGAGTAATTGTCTTGGATCTTTAGAAACAATTGGCAGCTGAATAATGTAAAACTCTTGGACACTTGAAGTGAGCCATTTCTTATGCAGATCCCATTTTCTCAAAGTGGCTGCTTGATCACACATGCAGGAATTCTGTTGGCTCCACATTTCTTTGCCACCAGAGTGATTATGAAAGATGTCTAGAGTTCTAGGCTCACCCTAAGGTAGATTCAATAGGGATGGTGTAGTAGGTACTCTGGTGTGCAGTCCAGACACTATCCTTCTAGAACCACAGCACTCGTTGCTCCAGGTTATAGAAGCTTTGGTTACTAATAGCTTTTACCTGAGTCTTTCTCTTGGAATTTCCCTGGGCTAAAGAAAGCCACCTCATCCAAGGTTGTACTCCCTTCCCGCGAGCAGCCTGCATCCAGTGACTGACTGCTGAGGAGAATACAAAGACTCCACCTCATGGCCTCCATTTGGGATGAATCTGAAGGTCTATTCCCAGCTCCAGGACTCCCAAGAGGACTGGCTGAGAACTCTGTTGGAGGACTGCATTGCAGTTCAACTTGTCCCTCTGCCTCATGCTGCTTTCTCTTTCTCTAATAAGTGTTGCTCCCAAGAGCACTTTCCAAAAAAATCTACATACAAATCTTCTCAGGGTCTCTCTCACAGGGAACCTGTCCTCTGACAGATGATGCTGTCAGGAGTAGTTCCAGAAAGTAGACTGTAAAGTGAGATCACGGAGCTGTATCACCCTCTCACCACCTGGTAGCAATCACCGATGGTGGGTAGGATACTTATAAACCTCAACATGTTGGGTGGTGTATTGTTAAAACAGTCACTGATGGTGACCTGGGATAGGATGCTGGTGAAAGGATATGTACCAGTAGAAGAGAGACTTAGTGCTAACATACAGCTAGGATGATCCTTGGAAGCTTGGAAGAAACAAAGGCCTGCTTTAAAATGAAGTAGAAATTATAGAACCACTGTGACAAACAGCTGAGATAGGGATCAACAGGCAGAGAGAAATGAATATGCTTGAGGGGACATGTGATTTCCACCTGGAAAACTTAATAATTGACAATATTTTGTGGGAGGACTAGGAAGACACTCTTTACCAAAGCAAGAAGAATTGCACTGGTGGGAGGGACACCCATGTCACTGGGAAACGCAATGATGGCTTTCTCCTGCTGGCAAAGAATGATAGGAGGAGATGATGCTGCAGAACTGGAAATGGGGATGCTAGAGGTCAAGTGTTTAATTATCAGAAGCAAGCTGTGCGCAATTATTGTACTGAGAAGTAAGTAGCAACTCAGGGTCTGACCTTCAGAGAGCTTAGAAATAATTAATAGGACACAATATTCCTAGGGGAGAAAGATAATGGACAATCGACAAGGATATTGCTTAATTTATACAACCAAAAGGAATAAAAGATCAATGATTAGGAGGCTAAGGGCACCAGCCCCAATAAAATAGGATGATCTCTTGCCCAGTTTCTAGACCTGAGCCAAGTTTCAGACTCAGAACCTACAGACTAAAGGAGATAGTGGGTCCACAGGAGGAAGAACTCTGCAACTCCATGGTAAATATATATGGCAATATTAATAATTCCCACAGTTCTTCACCCAAAGGAACCTACAGGTATTTATTCAGGTAACCATACACTGAGGAACAAGGAATATTCAGACACTTCAAGGACTCTTTGATATAGGGTCTAAATTGACATTGACACCCTGGAATCTGAAGCATCATCATGGACCTCCCTGTTAGGATAAATGAAGCTCTGACCCAGGGATGGCTCATGGTGGGTTCTTACCCCATCTCTAAACATGTCGTTGGTAATTGGTACAGATCCCACTTTGGTTCCTTGGCCTGTGGAATAAATATCACGGTAGTGAAGATTAAATGGAAGCCATAGTAACTGCCCGTTCCACCCCATTGAGATGATAAATAAAAGCAATATTGGATTTCAGAAGGAATGGCAGAGATGGTTGTTCCTATCATTTAACTTACCCCTATGAAAACCTTTGGATCCTGTTGAATGATAGTTTAGTACTGCACACTTAACAAATAGTAACCTTAATTCTAGCGGCAATGCCAGGTGCGATATTGCTATAGCAGATTAACATAGACTCAGGTGTATGGTATGCAGCCACTGATCAGGCAAACATATTATTTTCTACCTCTGTCAAAAAGAGGATCAACTCAGTTGACTCATGTTAATTGGAATAAATGAGCAAGAAGTAGCAAGTGTGTTAGAGGCCTTGATGAGATATATGTACCCCTTTATAAGACATGTATGCTCCAGAGGGTGGGAGATACACCCTATGAAGATTCAGAGAATGCCACATCAACGAATGTCACAGTGGGCAGAAGCATGTCTATGTCACCTCTATAGTAAAGAACAACCATAGCAGCTCATACTTCCCACCACTAGAAAGGTAGCACAATGCCTTGCAGTCCTTGTTAGGTAACGGGAGGCAAAACATTGTACACTTGGAAATACTTCTTGGACCCATTTATTGAGTGACATAAAAGCTACCTGCTTTCAGTGAGGCTCAAAGCAGATAAGAGGTCTGTAGCAGGTTTAGGCTGCAATACAAGTAACTCTAATATGGGCCATAAGGCCCAGCAGAGCTTATATCACTAGAGGTTTATGTGGTGAGGAAAAATACTATGTTGAATTTATGGGCCAGCTGATGTCAGATAGCATCTGTCATTCACTACCTCAGTGCTGGGACAATAGGCTCGTGAATGGAGTAGCCAGGATGGCAAGGATAGAGGCTATGCCTGGGTCCAACCTATCTGTTCCCACTTACTGTAACTTATATAGCTACTGATCCTTCTAAATATTTCACATGCCAGCAACAGAAACCAATACTGAGCCCCCTGTATAGCCCCATCCCTTGAAAAAAGTAACCAGCCAATTTATAGTAAGTTGATTATGTTGGATCAGTTTTACCCTAGAGAAGGCAGCATGCATTTCGTCATTCCTGCTGACACAGTCTTGGCCAACACTACTGATGTCTCCAGAATATTTAATCTACTGACCAGGTATCCCACATAATATCAAATCAGACCCAAAATCCCATCTATAACAAAGGGAGTGTTGTAGTGGGTCTTGATATATGGCAGCCCTTTGCCCAGAAGCCTGATAGAGTAATTCAATGGCCTTTTGAAAATGCAGCCCTGGCACCACCTGTGATGTTACCTGGCAAGGAAGGGAGGCCATCCTCCAGGATGCACGGTACACTCTAAGTCAGAGGTCAACACACTTGAGTCCAAGCACCATACCTGGCCCTTTCTTGTGAATAAAGTTTACTAGAGCACAATCATTCTCTTTCATTCACATATTACCTATCATTGCTTTCACACAGAGCTTAGTAGTTGTGACAAAAACCATATGGCCTGCAAAGCCTAAAGTATTTACTATTTGGCCTTTCACAAAAAAAGTATGCTAGCACCTGCTCTGAATCAATGACTATCCTAGTATTATGTCCCCAATAGATTAGTATCCATAGTATTATGTCCCCAATAGATTGAATACAGTGGTTCACGAACCAAGGTATAGAAACCAGATCAGCCCCACATATCATCACTTCCAGTGGCTCACGTGGGGGGATTATGTACTTTTCAGTCCAACAGCTTTATGCTCTGTGAGACTAGAGGCTAGATGGGGTAATGCTTTCCTTAGGGAATATAGTAAAAGTCCCATTTAAATTGTAAGGTATGGTTGCCATCCAGGTATTTTGGGTTCCCCAGGTAAAGAGACCAGCAGGAAAGCATAATTCGTCCAGAATTGTAGGGGGGGGGAGTAGAGTGGTTATTGTATAATGGGAACAGGGAAGAATACATTTGCTAACCAAATGATCCAATGAGGCATTTTTTGATATGCACCCCCAGTCCTGCTCAATTTGAGGGTAATAGTAAAATACAGTAGTGATGACCTGAGAATGACAGGGTGACCAGGGACTTAGATTGCTCATGAGTGAGGGTCTGGGTCACCCAGACCAGCAGAAGTGCTAACTGAGGTTGAGGGGAATCTTAATGGTTAGGAGAGGAGAGTGATGATATGCATCAGTTGCAGTGTTGACACAGCGATATGGTAGGGCCTAGAGTTTATACCACTAACCTTCATTGTGTGGTTCCCCAGAAAAAGAGACCAACTATAATGCTGGAAAAGCTGTTGTCAGATGGGAACGATTTGCAATAGGGGAAAAAAAGAAGAATCTGAGTGGCATAAAGGGGGGAATTAATTTTTTCCTTTGCTGATATCTCCAATATAATTTCATACCATTATTCTCTCTCACTACATTTTAATTACATTGGTCTCTTTTATCAACATGCCAAGTCTTTCAATCTTCTAGGTTGTTGGGTTTTTTCATTCTTTCTGCCTGGAATGCTCTTCCTCCAGCCTTTTCTATGGTGGTCTCAATTTCCTCCTTCAAGTCTCAGTTCAGATGTCACCTCCTCGTAACAGCTGTACCAGACCACCCTATATAAAGTAGCCTTCCCAGATTGTGTTCTATATCATCACCCTGTTTAATTTATAACACTTTTCATAGTCTGCTGTTTATGTTGTTTACTTGTGTCCTTCCTCCTAGAATATAAGTTGTATAAGGGCAAGAAAGTTGTTGTTTTTTTATTCATCATTATTTTCCCAATGCTAGACAGTGACAGGCATATACTAAGTGTGCAGAATACTGGTTAATTCAATACAGAAATGAATTAATGAAATTTAGATCTTGGTGGGAGCCAGATATGAGCATTATTAACAGGCACCCCCACATGTGACATTGATGCAAATTTTCTTCATACCACATTTTGAGAAAGAGTAATTGAGTGGTTGGGCAGTTAAAAAATAACTTACTTATTTCATATAAAATACTTTGATGATAATAATGATAATCTATAATTTTATTGATTTGCTTGCCATATGCCAATTCTGTGTTTATCACTATATGTATACTACCACATTTAATCTTATAACAACCTTATCATCATTTCTATTTCATTGATGAGGTAACTGCAGGGCAGAGTAGCCACATAGTTGGTCAAAGCTTATACAGTGGTAAGGAGCTTCAGAGCCAGAACTGAGTCTGTCTGATACCAACACCAATCCTTTCACTTTCTTACATCTCTTCTATCACACAAGTATACAAATGGTTCCCCAAACCTGTTGCTTTGAGTTGGTTCACTGATACTGTTCTCTGGTCTTCTTCACTTTTCTTTCTTTTTGCCTTGTCACTAAACAGGAAAGAACTCATTGCTTTAGCCAGATGGCAGCCAATCACAACTCTGAAAAAACTGACTGCCTTTATTTTAAATGACACATAAATCTTAATGTTTAAATCACCCTTTCAACATAGTGCCAGGAAAAAATACAGGGGAAATGATTGAATATATCAGAAATATTCATAAATCCCTTAGTGTGGAGAGGTTTGAAGCTTTCAAAAATGAAAAGGATATTTCAGGCCATTAGACATATTGTTTCAAACTGCTGGTTGAAAGATGACACCTCCTCAGAAAAGTTGGGCTTGAGGAGTCTTAGATGGTTTTTCAAGAACTCATGATACCAAATTAAATTGGGAACCTTGCCAAAGCATCATTTTCCCAAGACATTATTTTTTATTATCCTATTTGTCATTATGAATATTTTTTTGCTTCATAATGTACATGTAGTGGATGATTTCTAAAAGCGAGGACTATCTTCTCCCAAATAATATTCTATTTTCTTCTTAGAACTGTTCCCTCTCTACCTGTTGGACTTGTCTTTAGCCTAAACAACTATCCCCTTGGAGAACATAGAACAGATCTTCATAGCCTGGATTTAAATCAAAGGAGTAACAAAAATAAAGAGTCTTAGAATTGTTAATTGAATATAGAACTTAAACACAAAACAATATGTTTTGCTAACTATTCCTTTTTTTAGTGACAGAAAACAGAAGAGGAGAGATGGGGACTGATTGTTAACTCTGCTACTTAGAAATAAAAGTATAGGCAACAGTTTCTGGACAAGATGGTGTAGCTAGTAAATGCTGATTTGCCTCCTGTTATGACCATATCAAAATTACAACTAAGCTACAGAACAATGATCATTAAGAAATGCTAAAGTCTAGCTGAACCAAAGCCCTACAACTAAAGACATGCAGAAGAAGCCACCTCAAGACTGGTAGGAGGAGCAGAGACGCAGAATGGGCTGGTCCCACACCCATATATGACCATTAAAAATTAGGGGGGATATCTCAGCTGTGGAGGTCCCCCTGCCCCAGGAATGACAGATCCCAGCCCTACATTAAGCTCCCCAGGCCAGGGTGCCAGTGCTGGAGAGAGAAGTCAACACAACTTCTGGCTGTGAAAACAAGCAGAGATTGTGGCTGAATGAGATGATGGTAGCTACAGTCCCAAGAGTTTATCTTAAAGGACCTGTGCACGGACTTACTTGCTGACAGACTCATGCACTCCACTCTGAGCTCCAGTGCTGGGGCAGCAGTTCGAAAGGCTCCAGGGATATACAGGCACAAACTGAATTGTCTGATTTCAGTAAGGGCAGGAGGGGCAATTTTCTCCTGGATGGAGGAGCTGGCAGAAGCCATTGTTTCTTTTTTGAGCCTTCCCCATTCCTTGAGAACAGATGCAGTTGGCACCATATCTGACTCTCCAACAACCTAATGAATACCATCTGTCCTTCCCACCTTGGTGATTTCCTGATACCCTGCCCCACCCAACTTTCAGGCACACCCAAGTCACTTCCAGTGGCTTTACTCTACAAACAGCCTATCTTGGCTCATGCTATAGACTTTCCTAACTTCTCTCAAAGGTTCACAAAACCCAAACAAGTAGCATCTGGCTTCGGTGTGTCCCATACATCTGGCTGAGCATTCCTAAGCCCAGTACTAGTGACAGTCTCTGTTCTCAGCTTGGCCTCTCAAGGTACCTACTTAACACACAGAAACAAACATAGGGAAGCAGCCAAAAAGGGGAGAACAAAGAAACATGTTCGTGATAAAAGAACAGAACAAACCTCCAGAAATAGAACTAAACAAAATGGAGACAAACAATCTATCAGACTCAGATTTCACAACACTTGTTATAAAGCTACTCAGTTATCCCTGGGAGAATTTCAACAATGAGGTAGAAAACATAAAATGGAGGTAGAAAACACAAAAAAGACCTAGTCAGAAATAAAGAATACCATAACTGAAATAAAGAATACATTAGAGGGAATCAACAGCATATTTGATGAAGCAGAGGACTGAATCAGTGATTTAGAATATAATGTAGCAAAAAAACACCCAAATAGAACAGCAAAAAGAGAAACAAATCCAAAAAAAAATGAGGATAATTTAAGGGGCCTCTGAGATAATATCAAGCTTAACAACATTCATATCACTGGTATACCAGAAAGAGAAGAGAGAGAGTAAAAAATTGAAAACCTATTTGAAGAAATAATGATGGAAATCTTCCCTAATCTGACAAAGGAAATAGACATACAAGCCCAGGAAGTGCAGAGAGTCCCAAACAAGATGAACCCAAACAGGCCCACACCAAGACACATCATAATTAAAATGCCAAAGATTAAAGACAAAGAAAGAATCTTAAAAGCAGCAATAGAAAAGCAGTTACTTACTTACTCCCATAAGACTGTCAGCTGATTTCTCAATAGAAATTTTGCAGGCCTGAGGGACTGGCACCAAGTATTCAAAATGATGAAAAGCAAGGACCTACAAGATTACTCTATCCAGCAAGGCTATCATTTAAAATTGAAGGACAGATAAAGAGTTTCCCAGACAAAAGCTGAAGGAGTTCATCACCACCAAACCAGTATTACAAGGAATGTTAAAGGGACTTCTTTAAGATGGAAAAAAAAAAAGATCAAAATTATAAATAATAAAATTGCAATAGCTACATATCTATAAACAATTACTTTCAATGTGAATGGATTAAATGCTTTAATCAAAAGCCATAGGAGGGCTGAATGGATAAGACAAGATTCTTACATATCCTTCTTAAAAGAGATTCACTTCAGATTGAAAGACACACATAGACTGAAAGTAAAGGGATAGAAAAAGATATTTCATGAAAATGGAAACAAAACAAACAAACAAAAAAATCTGGGATAGCAATAATTTTTCCAGACAAAACAGATTTTAAACCAAAGGCTATAACAAGAGAGAAAGAAGGACTCAGTATTGGGTATTGTACTGAGTGGAGTATGTCAGACAGAGAAAGACAGATACAATGTGACTTCACTTATGTGTGGAATCTAAAGGGGAAAAAAATGAACAAACAAACAAAACAGAAACAAACTCATAGATACAGAAAACATTTTGATGGTTACCAGATAAGATAGGGGTTGGGGGAATGGGTGGAAAAGAGGAAGGAATTAAGAAGTACAAATTGGTTGTTACAAACTATTCATGGGAATGTAAAGTAAAGCATAGGAAATGTAGTCAATAATATGGAAATAACCATGTATAGTGCCATGTGGGTGCTAGACTAGTCAGGGGAATTGCTTTTTAAATTATATAATTGTCTAACCACTATGCTGTACACCTGAAATTAACATAAATTAGCTTTGAATGTCAGCTGTAATTGAAAAATTAAAAAGGGAGGGAGAAAGGTGAAGGGGAATGAGAGGTTCAAATTTCCAGGTATAAAACAAATAAGTCATGGGGATGTAATATACAACATAGGGAATATAGTCAACAATATTGTGATAGCATGGTAAGGTGCTAGATGGTTGCTGAACTTATGGTGATCACTTCTTTAGGTATATAAATGTTGAATAACTATGGCATACAACTGAATGTTAGCTATATTTTTAATAAAAATCTTTAAAAGAAAGTAGAAGTAACAAACCAAAGAGGTACCCAATTACTGTCTAAGAAGTAAATAAAGAACAATAAATGAAATAACTTTATTATTATAAACTTTATAACTTAGTTCTGTGAAAAGGTTCCTTGGAAATAAATTAATTTATTTCCATAGGGGCCAGAATTTCACATTTAAAAATGAATGAAAGGTTTTTTGTACTTTATATTGAAAACTAAAATAAAAAATTATGAAAGTATATTTATTAAACTAAATAATATAATTGGATTATTAAATTAAATATACTTTAACTATATGCTAATATTAGGAAGGAATAGAGGATACATCAAATCTTTTTTTTGGTGGGGAAATCAGACAAAATTATTTGATATAATGTTATGAATCCTTTGTTTTACATTTGACCTTTTACAGAATTGAAGGATCATTTTTGCAAAGAGATATAAAGGCCTCATCAATTTTTTCTAATATTTTACAATTTGTTATTCAAAATTATTTTCATTCGTGTCATTATTTTCATCTTCAGTTTTAAACTGAACTAACTCTTCCAGGTTATTTGTCAATAGGTTTGCCTGTGACTTTCCAGCACCTTTTTCTTATACTTGCAAGATGGGATAACCATTCATAAACTAATAGTTTCACAGAATGGGTAATGGATTAATGAAATTACTAAACAGAGAAAGGTATTTGAGTGGGAACCAATCTTTAAATTTATATTTTTGTGCTTTGACTTGGCTTTCCTAAAGAACACCATGTCTGCAGATACTTTGTGAGTAAGAAGAATTCACAGAATAGCGGAGCGGTTTAAAGAAAATGCTGTGGAGTGAGATGATGGGTATTTGTCTGCTCAGGCTGCTGTAACAAAAACTGCAGACTGAGTGTTTTAAACACAGAAATTTATTTTCTCACAGCTCTATAAGCTATAATTCCAAATCAGAATGCCATTGGGGCTGGTTTCTAGTGAGGCCTCTCTTCCTGGCTTGTAGACAGCCTTCTTCTCATTATGCCATTACAAGGCCTTTCCTAGCTGCATGCGGAGAGATATCCCTGGTGTCTCTTCCTTTTAAGGACATGAATCCAACCAAATTAGGGCCTATCCTTATGACCTCATTTAATTTTAATAACCTTCCCACAGGCCTTATCTCCAAATACAGTCACATTGGGGATTAGAGCTTCAACATATGGATTTGGGGGAACATAATTCAGTCCCTAGCAACACGTGCTCATATCATAGCTCCATGGAATCCTTCCTGTTTGAGCATGGTCAAATTGTAAAAATTCATTAGTCCTAATTTGATCATCTATGTAATGTGGATAATTGTGTTACTCAACTCATAAGACTTTGACATTGATTAAAAGCAATAGTGCAATTTAAGGACTCAGCACAGTACTTGGCATAGAATAAGTGCACAGTAAACATGGGTTGTTATTGTGGGTTCCTGTTGATACCCCAGTACTGATTAAATCTGAAAAATGAAAAGGGGGTGGCTCCTTTTCTCCATGGCAGTTAAGAAATGGGGTAGCTGGTGATTGTGAAGAGGGGATAGTGTGGTGGGAAACAGCTACTAAGAGAAGAGAAAAGCAGACTGAGATCCTCAGACGTTAAGCAGTAGTAAGAAGAACATCTCTGTCCAAGAAAGAGCCTTAGTTACCCAAAGACCTATGAAGTTTCCCAGTCTGTTTGTCTTTCTCAACAGACTTAAAGCTTAAGGAGGAAAATAGTTAAGTTTCATGTACTTTTGTATTCCTGGCATTACCTAAAATTGTACCTTATCTATAATTAATGATCATTATGTGTTTATAGATTTTTATATGATATTTCATGATTTAATAGTGTATTATTTAATTATGATCAGCCTAGCTGTTTGCCTAAGCCGTATTTGGGGAGCCCAGCCACCATACATCATTGATTGGACCATCCAGGTCATTTGGAAGTATCCAGGTCCACTGGGGTCCTAGAGGAACACAAGTGTATTAGTCTAACTCAGGGATACTCACGCAGTCCTTGAATTACTTAAGAGAAATGTTGAGTTTGATATTTTATTGTGAATAGAAAAACAAAAGTTCTTAAGTAAATACTCAATCTCTCTTTGAAGTCATTCCCTCTTTGGCCTGGCTTTAAACTCTTACATAGTTCTTGAAATTGGTATGTTTTAGTGGGTTTTCGCTCTCAATTGTTCATTTAGCTCATCATTGCTCTCCCATGGTTTCTAGATTTTAAAAAATCCCTCCAAGATATTCCACCAGGTTGCCATCTCATTTGGTTTTCCTGTTCTTTTTTTCTTTTCCAAAACTATAGAAATTGAAGATGAAAAAGACACATTGCTCATCATCAAGTCCCTCTTCTTCCAAGGTAGGACAGTCTTCTTTAATAGAGAAATGTTTCCACTTAGTTGAAAATGATTCAAGCAATGGGGTTTCCACAACTTCCTGTGAATGACTATTCCACAGACTGACAGATCCCATTACATGGTCATCTTCCCCTTCATGCTCTGCCTACATTTTCTTTGCTCAGTTTAATGCTGTTTCTCTTAGTTATACCCCTTTGTGTAACTCAAAGAAATTCCTCTCCTCTTCCTGTTCCATATTTCCCTCATATATTTGCAGATGGTTATTATTTTTCCTTAGTCATTATTTGGCCCAGCCACTTGAATTAAGTCTTTAATCTTTTCCTGTTATCCAGTGCCTCTAGCTTTTTCAATCTTTTGGTATTTGTGCACCAAATTTGTCATTTTAAAAAATGTTCTTTGGAATGGAAAAGTCCAAGTCTCAGCATGAGACTTTTTTCTAGAAAACTTCAAGGTGATATCTGCACACGTTGCAAGACAGAAGTAATTCAGGGCTTCGTGTACCTGTAGCTTCAGTTCTCACATTAAGCACTGGTGCTTCTTACAGGTTCAAATACACCTGGTTCAAGCCCCATTTCTTCCATGAAACCTCATTCATAGATCTTAGCACTGTTAAGTTAAATCAATATTGCACTGTCTAAGGGATCAGGATGATTCTATCACAGAACATTTAAAAACATCCTAAAAGAGGCACCGTTCTTCTGAAAAAAGGATACAGGGTTTTTTTTAAAATAACATTTTAATTTAAGAAGAGGATTTTCCTTCAAAATTCTTTGCAAACCTCATTTATTTTCCCTACAGGCCCTGAGATCTCCAGGCTCATTTCTGACAGGGTTCCTTTACTAGCCAGAGCTAGAAATAGTTGAACATGTTGTTCTAAGAAAAAGATCATTTTTTTAGAACTGCCATATAGCTGTTATTTTATTAACAACATAAATAAGGATGGTGTGAAAAAAAACCATATAGCAAATATCAAAGGGCCAAAGGTCTGCAGTGTTCCCAAGTTCCACAAATTCCCTGAGTCTTTTCCCTCTTGAGCTCCTGGGTGGTCTTTGAATGAGTCAGATGACCTTTTCTCATACCTAATGCATTTTTCCTATTGTCAATGACTATTACTGTGAAATGTAACTCCTGTTTCTTTCCTTTCCCTTTAGTTCTTGTTGCTGGTTACTCCTGCTATTTTGCAGAGCCAAACAAAGCCGCTTGGGCAAGTTGTTAACAATACTTGCTTTGTACTCTGACCTTGGAAATAATGGAAATGTAAGATAGATGCTTGTTAACCTGGAATGTCTTTAGTATAAACCTGTTGGGATCATAGATAGAGGCCAAATAATAGTGTAGAAATACATGGGTTTGGAGCCAGATGGACCTAGTGTAGACATTTATCCCTGCCTTGCTGTGAAATCTAAAGCAAGGACCTTCTCATGCTCTTTTGGAAATATTCCTTTTCGCTCCCTCTTAAATTGGAAGTATGACTAGGCATCTCCTTTTTACTAGTTATTGCTTTCATATCTTTAATATCTTATCTGCAATAGTATCTACAAAGTTATCAAAATTAAGTAATGTCACAATCCCCACCCACTGTATTTTTTGGCCATTCCTGCCCATTATCCTTACAGGAACCAGACTTTCAGGATGGTTATACTTTCCAAATAAACCCTTCACCCGTCTTCCACCTCTTAAGTTTGCTGAAATTGTATTTTGCTTCCTTGTTAATATATTTTTCCCCTCACAGAATGTCTGTTTCATGGCATAAATTCTCACTTACTACCTATATTGTAATTCTCAATCACATTAAGACCATTTATTCAGATTTCACTATGACTCTTACCAGAGTGTGTTGCTCACAGTGTCTTCTATAAACACCTTTTTCTGTCTAGAGAGTTCATACATAACTTTCTTGGTTAGAGTGCTTTCTCAGGAAATTGCTTCAGGTAGAACACATGGAGATAGATGGCCTTTAATTTTTTAATCTTTGTGAGATCTGAAAATGAAGGATGTCTTGAAGAAGAATATGAGTATTTATAATGGTATTTTTTCTTATTAATAAAACTTATAGCTCTCTCTTTTATTTTCCATTTTTGTAAATGGGAAATGTGATGCTAGATGAGTGGCTGCCCTGAAGTGAATGATTCAGAGGGAAGTAAGGTGGAAGCCACAGTGTCTTTTATGACAAACATGAGGAGTGAATTCCAGAGGCAGGCTCACTAGGAGCCAACTTGGAGGTTGGCTACTGCAGTAGTTTACCTTTTTGTTTAATTGAGATTTTTTATTGAGAAAATTGTAGATTTATATGCAGTTGTGACTATACAGAGAGATCCAGTGCATGTTTTGCCAAGTTTTCTCCAATGGTATCCTTTTCAAAACTTTAGTATCATATTATGACCAGGATATTGACCTTGATATAATTCACCAATTTGATTCAACGTTCTCAGTTTTACTCCTATGCATTTATGTATGTATATGTGTATCTGCATGTTTGCATGTGTTAAGTTCTGTACAATTACATCACACCTGTTTGTTCATGTATCCAACACCTCGGTCAAGATACAGAACAGTTCCAACATAACAGGAATTTGTCCTGTTGCCTTTTTATAAACATGCCTTCCTCTCTCTTGCACCAATTCCCCTCCCAACTCTAATTCCTGGTGATCACTAATTGATCCTCATTTTTAAGGGCAAATTGTTAAACAAGCTATAGTATATATGTACCATAAAATACTACTCAGCAATAAAAAAAGAAAGGGCAATTGATATAAGCAAAAACTTGGATGACTGCTCAAGGAATTATGCTGATTGAAGGAAACCAAGGTTTCTTCTCTCTCTCTCTCTCTCTCTCTCTCATTACTTTCTTTCTATTACTTCTCTTTTGTATGAAGAACTTCCTTTAGATAATCTTTAAGAGTAGGTTTGGTAGTCACAAATTCTTTGTTTTCCTTCACTTGAGAATGTTAGAATGTTTTTTTTTTTAAATTTCCTCTTAATTCCTGAATAATAGTTTCTACAGATATTGGGTTCACAGCAGACAATTCTCTTCTTTTAGCACTTGAAAAATATTGTGTCACATTCTTTGGCCTCCATGATTTCCAATGAGAAATTCACTGTTATTTGAATTGAGATTCCCCTATAGATAATTTAGTTTATGTCTGATTGCTTCTAAGATTTTTTTTTCTTTGTCATTAGTTTCCAAAAGTTTCTGATATGTCTGGGTATGGATTTTATAGAATTTATCCTTTTGGAGGGTATGCTCAGCTTCTTTGATCTGTAGGTCTGTATCTTTCGCCAAATTTGGAAATTTTTCAGACATTATTGCCTCAAATAGTTTTTCATTCCCACATTCTTTTTCCTCTTCTTCTGGAATACCAATAATATGAATGTTGATTTTTGTCATTGTTCCTCAGATCTCTGAAATTCTGTTAGTTTTTTTCAGTCTATTTACTCTTTTTCAGATTGGATGAACAACCAATTTATTGTTCTGTCCTCAGATTCACTGATTGTATTCTCCATCGTCTTCACTCTACTGTTGAGACCATCAGGTGAGTTTTTATTTTTGTTATTGCATTTTTCAACTCTATAATTTCCATTTGTTTCTTTCTCGTATAACTTCTATTTCTTTCCTAACGTTTACTACTTTTTATTTCTTTCAGGAGAATTTATAATTCATTGTTGGGGCATTTTTATGATAGTTGCTTTATAATTGTTGTGAAATAACTCCAACATTAGATTTATCTTTGGGTGTCAGTTGATTGTCTTTTCTCATTTACATTGTGATTTTCTTGGTTCTTGGTATGGTGGGTGATTTTCTATTATATTCTTGACATTTTTGTCTATTACATTAGGGAACACTATATCTTATTTAATTTTTTTTCAAGCAGTACCTTGCTTAGGTTTATCGCATGAGGCTTTGCCTACTTTGTGGGCTGTATCCAGTGGTAGTTTTATTTTCGGTCTTTGTGGTGTTATTGTGGTCTACTTGGTTTACCTAGTGATTCTGGGTCACCTGTTGCTCCTGCTAGTATTGCCAGAGGGTAGGGAAGGGATGTCCCAAGATATGGTTGCTGAGTGTCTCTCAGTGGAGGAAGGCTGATACCTCCTGGTTGTCCTGATATATCTGGGCACGAATAAGAGATTCTCAGGCTTCTGAGACAAGAGCTTCCTAGGCTTAGCTGAGTTTCTTTGGCCAGTTCCACTTAGTATTTACTGGTGGGAAAACAGGAGTCCCAGGTTCTGCATGGAAGGAAAATGCTTCCTCAGACTCCTTATTTTGGGTGGGCTTCCAAGCCATTCCCTTTAGTTACAGAGTCTGGCTCACCTGATGTTGTCAGAGGGACTCCCATTCAATTCAGGGAAGGGATAAGCCTGCCTCAACTGCCTTCTTTTTCTGACTTGGGGATCAGGAAACATTGGGATTGGATGACTTTCCTCTGTTGGATGGGGATATGCAAGACATCCTATCACTGTGCAGTTTATCCAGTCCTGGGCTCCAAAACTAGCTCATCTTTTTCTTCTTAGCTTTTAGAATTCTCTTTTCTTTGTTCCTTATATCATTTCCAGGATTTTTAGCTATACTTGTCAGAAAAGAGCATGAAACGGTGAGTCCACCTCATCTAGTAGTGTACTTTTAAATCTTCAGCTTAGGTAAATTTCCTTCTATTCACTTATTTGTTCATTTATTGGTTGATATATGGAATTGGTGTTCTGTTTTTGCAGAGAAGCAGCCTTCCTTCCAAGTCACTGGGTTTTTAGTTACACTCCATAGATGCACCTCGTTCATGAAGATACAAGGTTTAAGATATGTCTGAGTTCTCCTCAGCCATGATCATTTTGGCATGTATGCCCTTCAACAGGGTGTTGTCAGAGAGAGTTCCATCTAGACCAGGGGTTGGCAAACTTCTGAGACGGAAGAGCCCCCAGGGTCAGCAAACTGTGGCTCATGAGCTGCAGGCTCTGAAGTAAAACTGAAAATGAAAATAAAACTATCATAGTTACATTTATAAAATTTTTAAAGGGTATTATTCACATAATGGTGATTATGTAAAAATATGTTTATAGCTCTCAAATAATTTTTAAATTGTTGCGAGGGACAGGATTGGATCTTCCAAGGGTTGACAAACTTTTGAGACAGAACGTACCCAAAGAGCCTCATGTGGCTCGCAAGTTGCAGTTTGCTGACCCCTGATCTAGTGGACTCTGCCTCTGGCAATTAGAGGAAGGAGAAAGGAAAGAATTGGAGCATCTTTAGATGATGGTTGAATCCACGTTGGGGTGGACAAAGAGTTACTAGCAGAAAAGAAATGAAGGTTACAGTAAGAGTGAGGAAATGAAGGCGTGTGAGTGCTGATGTGACCAAGGCTTAGAGCATTTGTGTGCAAAGTGTGGGAAGAAGAGAGATGGGCAATAAATTACAAGCATGCAGTTTACTGTGATCAAAAGAGGTGGAAAAGAGGATATAAAACTGTACTTTGAAAGATGATAAGAAACTCTTCCCATCCTGAGATTTTCTTGAGGGGCAGTAGTATATATTTAATTTTTAAAAAGTCATGTTTGAATGTTGTATCCAAATTTCTCTGAATATAACACTTGATGAAGATAAGGCCACCCAGTGGCTAAGTTTTATGTGGATTAGGAGACAGGCTATAAATTAAAGGGTAAAATACATGGATTTTGGAGCTAGACAGTGCTTGTTTAAAAACCTGGCTTGAACAATTGGCTGCTGGATAAATATGAATATATTTAACCTCTCTAAGCCAATTTTCTTATCTGTTAAGTGAAGATAATACTGCCTATGTAATGTGGTCTTAGGATAAATTCTAAAGCCCTAAACATACTTTACAAAGACTTTCAAATTATGGCCACTGCTCACAACCTATTCCCACTGGACACACCAGCTCAAGGAAACCAGGACTCATTTTTGTTCCTTCTTTAGCCTGTATTCTTTCTTTTGGCTTGTAATCTTCTTAAAGGCTGTTTTCATTGCCTGTAAATCATTCCTCTTCTCTCCGCCTGCATTATTCCTGTTCATTCTTCAGGTTTCAGCTTAAATATAATATTTTTTGTCTTCATTTCCTTTAGTCTAATTATCCTTCTGACCTCCCATAGTACCCTGTTTCTTTATTATAACATTCTGAACATTTGTTTTATGATTATCTGATTGTTTTCTGTTTGGGTTCAGTCTTCATCACTAGTTGGGGACTGTCTAAATCTTGTAGCCTCAGTATTTAACAGAGTGGCTATCAGATATTAAATGTTCACTGAATTTTTTTAAAAAATATAAATGAATGAGCAAATGCTACAGTGCCTGAAGTGAAGTAAGTGTCCAATGGATGTTATCATTATAGGATCCTCTCAGTTTCATAATAGACATGACTATATTAGCCATAAAGATGGTGGTAAAAAAGAGAATGCTAGAATTTTCTCAAAACAGACTTTGTTATAGGCATTCAGTTCTATAAAATAAAATATGAAGCACAGTATTTTTTCATTTAACACAGATAATAACTCACATATCATGTAGGGAGTAGGCAGCCCTTTTTGCTAAAATTTATACCATGTGTCATATCAACAGTAAGTCTATTTTCTAATAGACTTAAAAAAAACCCTAGCAGTTACCTCTAAACACCATGAAATTGATAATGTGCAGTGAAAAGTGTTGCTTGTCGTACTTGAAATCCCAGGAGTCAATCAGATTTGTTGTTACCATATAATTTTTTCTTCATAATTCTTCCGGTCTACATAACCCACATATATAAAAGTTTTCTTTCTTCCTTTTTTTTTTTTGTAAATGTGTATGAAATAACCATAGAAAATTCTGCTGTTTCCCACAAACCAGAACTAAGGTAGCTAAGTCACATTTATCAGACTACTGGGTAAGTTGCCAGGAGTCAAAGTACTTTCCAATTACTTAGCTCAATGGGCAAGTTCAAGAGCCCACCAGACCCTCTTGAGATGTAGAAAAAATAATAGATGAGGACAGTGCCTGTCAAGGTTTCTTTGTTCCAGCTCATCACGCTTGCTGCCGAATTAGAAAACAGATTGAACAGCTCCTCAGAAATCTAGTGTGAAGAACATTATTCTCTCAGGACTATTAATCTTTGAATAGTATTCTGGCCAAAAAGATGGA
Source organism: Hipposideros armiger (assembly GCF_001890085.2). Taxonomy (NCBI): domain Eukaryota; kingdom Metazoa; phylum Chordata; class Mammalia; order Chiroptera; family Hipposideridae; genus Hipposideros; species Hipposideros armiger. The sequence continues at coordinate 3,212,463 of NW_017731475.1, forward strand.
TGTGGACATGCCAGACAAATTCAAATTAAGAGAATGTTGCTGAAATAAAAAGAGCAAGGGCTTGGATATATCGTGAGTTGGAAAGTAGCTTAAGTGAAAGGGACTCCATCTTCCTTGCAGACAGGGAAATTAAGAAAGGCATCTAAATTGGGTGATAAGAATCCATGAACTATAGATCCCATGTAATCAAGCTCTGACATCCAGATGATCCAAAGGTTCATTTCCATGAGATTACTTAGCTTTAGGACTCATAGTATCTTTTGTAATTATTGTTTGCTTTCTGTCTCTGCCATTGTCCTGTAAATTCCATAAGGTCATGGATTGTCTGTGTGTTGTTTGCCACTATAACCTTGCAGCCTTGTCAGGTCCATGTCCTGATGTGAAACTCTGGTGTTCACATTTTGTCCTTGGCAGGTCGACCAGGGGCTCAAGGCTCAAGGCATTAGTGCTCATCTCACTCTCATTTAAAAGTTATATTTGCAGTCCACAGTGGTTACAAAAGAAAGCTACAAGTCTTCCCCTCAAAGCACTGATTATCCCTCCAAATGGAGAGCTTTTAATGTCCTCTCCTTTAGAGGAGACACAAATGACGTAAATGTACTGTTTTTAATCTCTTATAGTGGAGGGATCACAACCAGGCAGTTTTAAGAACTGGATTTGATTAATGAAATGTCCTTCTTTGAACCTTCTCTTTCTCTGTCTTTTTATCTTAATTTTAATAGAGGTGACAGCTATTTTAAAATAACATGTTCTTCAGACAATGCCAAGAGCTAGAGGCTCTGTGGGAATATAGTAGGAATACTCCTGTATAAGCAGATTGCATGTAGGCCATTCTAGTGAGCAAAACTCATTTTTACAAAGTATAGGTTCACCAGATTGCATANNNACATATATATATATATATATATATATATATATATATATATATATATATATATATATATATCCAAGAAAAAGTCTCACATGGACTACAAAAAAAAATGTTGTGGCATTGAGGTATTCAGCCAAACTTAAGGTCTGCCACTAGGGGATGCGATTTAGTGCACACCATAGCTATGGAACATAAGCAAAAAGAGAAGAAATACTTAAAGAGTATTTGTATTGTTGAAGAGAAGTACACAGTAACATGAGTAGACTTGTAAAGATTAATATTGAGTAAAAAAAGTTAGAAATATAATAATCACCATATCATGTACATACACACACACACACACACACACACACACACACACCAGTCAAAATAGCTATTTTAAGAATAAAATTGAATAAAGTAGTAAACCAAAAGCACATTAGGATGGGAACTCATGGAAAGGCAAATATAACAGAGGTGGGGAATTCTGATAGTAAACAACATGAGAAGGATCTTGCATGAACCAATGGAGAAAATATACTATGAAGAAAGAACCAATTCAGCCTGAATTCCTCGCTCCACCTGAGAAAAACATATAAATACACACACACACACACACACACACAACATGTACATACATACTTATAGGAACTCTGATTATCTCTCCAGGCTCCTTAAAGACAGCTACAAGAGTCAGAAAACTTTGTGGAAGCCATAGACATCAAGTGGAGGTGGATAAGGGAGGTAGTTCAGGAAAACTTTACAAATAACGATTGCCTAAAATCTATTTTCTAATCTTGGTTTAGTCACTTCCTCTCTCTATTAAACTAGCCATGTTTCCATTTTCTTGTCTATAGAAATGAGCATATACCTGTTGAATGGGTAGGTAGTAATGAAATAACATTTATGAAGAGCTTAACACTGGGTGTGGCACATTGGTGGGCATTTGAATAATATGGATTTTAGTTCACCCCTCCTTCCCTTTTTTTCTGTTTTATTTCCTACTTAAAATGATACACAAATATTTTCTGGAAGAACACAATCATACCTTCTCAACCCTTACAGAGAAACAAAAGTGTTTGAGCACATAATTCTTTTAAGGTGTAATCCTCAAACTTCAGCTACTTTGTCTATGGCTGAAAGAGTGCTATTAAATGAATATGGTGCTTTTTCTTACTTTTCAGTAGGCCCAAAATAGCCACTAACTGAAAAATGCATGGGATGAGAGAGAAAAGGAAGGAAAGGAATGAACACACCTCTGCATAATTGTGTAAAACATCGACTCAATTGGGACAAATTATGAGGCAGTTATGACTATATTCCTACTCTCTCTGTAAGTTTAGACTGTACAGCCTCTCAGAATAAACGCTTATCCTTGAAGCTATGCATATGTTTGGTTCAACAATTACTCATTGGCCAATCAAAGGAGGGAACAGGCATGTCTGAAACCCATATCCTAAAGAGAACTGTGCTGTAAGGGCCCCCACTGCCTTGAGCTGGGTTGCAGAAGCTCTAGCAGGAAGTCTCTCTCCCTCTAGATCATTTTGTGGAAGCTGGCATGTGACACTCATTACTACTAGCTGAATCTACTAGCTGATTGCTTTAGAGCTATACTTCTCAACCCTGGCTGCACACTGGAATCACCTGGGAGCTTTCAAAAAAAACTGTGAATGTTTGGGTTTCAACATCTAGAGATTCTGATTCAGTGGTCTGAATATCAGGATTTGGAAGCTCCTCAGGTCATTCTAACATGCTGCCCCATTTGAGGACTTTGTGTTATGCCTACTGTGCTTGTACAGCCTCGTCTTACTGCACTATGGAAAAAAGAAAGGGTCAGGGCACTGCTGCGTCTTGCTCAACCCCACTCTCCCAGTGAGAAGCAACAGCCTGTCAAGTGGCCGGTGCCTAGCAGTTCGGGTAGCGACCTGTATCAGGGCAAGGGACAGTGGTCCTAGGGCAGAGGTAGAGCACTTTTGAGAAGCACAGAGGCTGAGGAGCAATATTTAAGTGGAGCCATTTTCATCTAAGTAAATCTAAAATTTCTGCTTTTTCAACATATATTAGGTGGAAGCTGAGGTTACATCAGCAAAATCAGAATTCAATCTCAAAACCTGGGCTCATTCAACTGTGCCACTGTCTTCTTCCATGACATGGGCCCAAAATCTCAAATTGATATGTTTCAAGCCCAGTGGTCAAGTAGCTATACTCATTTCCTTGTACCCTATGAGTTTTTACTGTCTCTGAGCTCTTTTCACACTCTCTTACTTAATGCCTCTCACCTCCATTCCATTCATTAAGGCCTAGATCAAGCCCAATCTCTCTCTGAATTCTTCCCCCAAATACCCTAGCCCATATTGATTGCACCCATTCCAGAAATCACATTATACTTCCAATTGCATCACATTGGCATTGTTACTTAATGTTTGTAGGTGCTAAGTTTTATATCTACAATAAGATTTTAAGTGTTTTGAGAGTAGACATCATGTTTTACTTCTTTTGTGGATCTTATATTCCTCGGGATAGTGCCAAGCACATAGTGGGTACTCCTGAAATATATGATCAAGTGATATATTGCAGATATTAATAATCCTCAACTTTTTCAAGGAAAGAATATAAAAAGCAAGCAAGACAGATTCCAACAAAGGAATATGATAAAGAATTGTCACGTTAAACTTCATAAATGTAACTTTTTAATGGGGGAGGTGTCGTTTTAGTGTACCTCATTCAACAAGTGTGTAATCAGATTATAAGCAGAAGACACCCATCCCCAATTTAACATTTAGACATGACATCATTCTCTCCTATGATTCAGTTAGATTAGTTGACCATTCAACTATCTAAGATGGTTATTCTAGAGTTTTCCTTTCTTTTTTTAACACTCTCTTGACCTTTCCTCTTGTTTGAAATCTGTGGCTTCAGTATGTTTTTTTTCTTTATTGGAATTTCTAACTCTAAATTTCCCACTGCAAATCTGGAGTTTGAAACAGAACCTCTGGGGCATTGAGATAATTTTTCCCTCCTTCCCAAGAGCCAAATTTCTTCCCCCATATTTTCCCAAATGCCACAGCCAGTTATGACCTGAATACCTCAGTGAATTCCAAGGAAAAATGCCACTTTGTTGAGTGACCTCATTGTTGGGACTGTCTTGCAAAAGAGCTACTTGAACATTTGTTTTTCTCTTTTTGAGAAAATTCAACCATTATATCATTTAAAATAATTTATTGCTTCAATTCTTTATAGCTACAATTTCAGAAGTTTGGATATTTTTTTTTGTATAATATTTCCATTCCTAGATTCCATCAGAGCCCCTTCTCCCCCTTTATTTAATTCAGTAGAATTGAGAAGAGTAGCTTCATTAAGGCAATGGAGGGTGGCTTCATTAAGGCAATTAAGAATCAAACACATTCTATTATGGATCAATGAAAGGTCGGTCACAGTTCATCTATGTGGGAATTTGGGGTTTTGATTACAGAACATTGGTCATCAATTTTGGTGTGCATCCAAGGACCTATGGGCCTTTTTCAAAATCTGTGTGTCTGGTGCATCCCCCTGAGAAGGACTTAAGAGAACCCTGCACACCATCAGGTAACAATTTCATCCTTTTAAGAAAACAGATGGGTTCAATAAACTGTGACCATTTTTCTTAATTCACCCAGATCTCTGTGCCTCTTTTGCTGAAAATAAACTACACGCTACAACAAGGGAGATCATGTAATGTTTGCAGAGTTCCTGTTCAAACTCCAGCTCTATTAAGAATTATGAGTGCTCATTGTTTTAGGTTTCTGTTATGTAAGAGAGAAAAGGAAGGCTCTCAGAGTAAAGAATGAGGTACGTAGGTTATGACACGATATGCTCATGGACCTTCAATTTCTGGCTATATGTACAAGCATATAGGCGTTTTCAACATAACAAGAACAGTTTTTCAACTCAACATTCTTCTCCCTCCACCAACAGAGTTTGATTGTCAGCTGTGAGCAAACCTTCTCTTGGTGCACCCATTACCAGGGAAACCAGGTTTGCTCAGAGTCTGGGACTGTATTCATTCATATCAGGAAAGTTTTGGGTATCATTTGTTTATTACTTAAAATCTGGTTTAATAGGGAAAAAATAAAGACCAAAGCCATTTGGTTTCTGCTCTGTGATGTTTCAGTGGGATTAAAACATTCACAGTGAGACCTAGCCTAAAGAGGGGCCACAACTGTTCTTCCAACAGGGGTCCTACAACAGCAAATCTAGATGCTAGAATATGGCCGGATGTCTGCATTTTTAAAAGCTCCCCTGGTTATTCAGTATGTTTCAAAGGTTTAAAATCTCTGCTAGAATCTCTTGAGGATTTTGTCAACACATGTGCTATCTTGTGTTCTGCCTATAATTACGAGGCACACAGAGAGGACTACAATTTACCAGATTGGATTCCTGCATTTCACAATCATTTTTGAGGCTCTTCTATGTGCAGGCATTATATTAAGTGCTGGGCATGTAGAGGAATTTTTAGCATTCACAGCCTTTGCCCTACAGGGACCTACAGTCTAGTATCTTTCTGTTGCATGGTATTAGCAAAAAAAAAATTGTCTGGGTTTCTAGCCACTTCTTGGTTTAAGTCTGGGCATTGCTATTTAGTAAAAAGTCATTGAACCTCTAGGACTTCAGTAAAGCAAGGATACTAAAACCTTCACATCATTGTGATAAGTATAAAGTGTAATCATGTAGAAATAAGCATGAACAAAAATAAGCTATTATTTCCATTGACTCCCAGCTCAGATTCTATTTTTTCCCTCCTTTTGGTTTTATTTATCTTTTCCATTTAGTCAGAGACATTTTAGCAATTCCAACTCCATCCTTGACTCACCATGCAGACTATAGCAAAGGAGTTAATATTTGGACCTAGTTTCTTCATCGTGCTAAAGTGGGCATCTGACTTCAGGAATGCTATAAAAATAATTTTTAGATAGCATGGCATGTGGCATCACTAGGATTCTATCACAAATCTGTCATTGTGATCCCAGAATTTTACTTTTGGCTATGTTAATCACAGCTTTGGCAACTTCCTCCTGGGTGGGGACTGTATTCAATTCAGATTTAGCCAGTTTTGCCACCTTCCCATCTTGTATAAATCACTCACCCCATTAGTATGATCTCCATATCTTTGTGCTGCAGAGCTCCCAGGAAGATGGGTGGGGGGGGGAGGGTGCTTTATGATGATATTTTGACATGGGTGTTATTTGTTACAAATCCAAAAGGGATACAAATCTGGGGTCAAGAATGACAAGGGTAACAGAGAAGATAAAGATACTCAATTTTCTTATGCTAAATTTCATCTAAGATCCCATTCACTTTATATCTCTTCTATAGCAAGTGGCACTTTCTAACATATTAAACTTATGTATTGTATTAGTTTTCTGCTGCTACTACAACAATTTACCGCAAATTTAGTGACTTAAAACAACACAAATTTTCTCACTTATAGTTCTAGGGGTCAGAAATCTGACAAGGCTCTTACTTGGCTAAGATTATGGTGTGGGAAAGACTGTATTCCTTTCTGGAGGCTCTAGGAGAGAATTCATTTCCTTGCTTCTCCCAGGTTCTAGAGGCCACCTGCATTTCTTGGCTCATGGTCCCTTCCATCTTCAAAGCTATCAACATTGCATCTAATTATTTACATGTCCCTCTGACTATCGATGGGTAAGTTTTTTCTGATTTTAAGGAATCACGTGATTAGGTTGAACCCACCTAAATGATCCAGGGCATCTCCCCCATCACAAGATCCTTAACCTTAGTCACACCTGGGAAGTCCCTGTTGCTATGTAGGGTAACATATTCACAGGTTCCAGAGATTAGAGAGTGGACATCTTTGAGTGACTGTTAATCTGCCTACCACAGGTATGCATGTCTTATTTCTTCTGGTAGACTGTAAGCTCTTGTGGCCCAAAATGTGTATTTGATCTGCTCTTGCATTCTCCATTGAATCTAAGTGTACTGCATACAACAAAGGGTTCAACCAGCATTTGTTGAATGATCTGGCAGAACTCAAAACATTTCAAAGATTCATTGGAGCAAATGGCAAACTCGTGGGGTTTCAAGAATTCCTGAAAGAATGACTATTTAGATATTTCCAAATCCACTGGAAAATTCATGAACACTTAAATAATTTTTTAAGTATAGGGTTACAAAAATTATGTTTTATCTTCAGTGCTTATACGTGACTGCAGTTATATGACCATATTACATATTCCAGGATGCTCTGGTGGTGTTATTTTCCAGCTGGATTCCTGTCTGTCAGGAAAACTTATGCCTGAGCGTTTTACAGTGATGATAAGCACAAGTCAACAATTGGAATTCAGGTGCCACAGGAAAGACTCAGCATTACCTATCAGATGTCAGCCATAGAAGGGTCAAGGGGAAATTAAACATTATAGAGCTGGCTTGGGTTCTTGCCTTGGGCAATTAACTTGCTGATAATTTGTAATGTTCATTTCTTGTAGAATTGAATGTGATGTGTTGCTAGACTCCCCAAAGGAGTAGGTTTTAAGAAATGTGTCTTTTATGGTTTGTATCACATAAAGCTCTGCAAGTTGTGCAAGGCAGCTACAGACCCTGGAATCTATAGCTGGCAAGAGAAATAAATATTTCCGTATTGCATTTAGCAATTGCTATGTATTAAGGCAATTTTGTTTAAAAATTATTAAGGGCTTTGTAGCACAAAGACCCTGTTAAATTACACAGAAAGGATTAGATTTAGGGGGTGGGGTGGACTGGGGGATATTGGATATGCAAGCACAGATGGTCTTGATCGACTCATGAACACACCAGAGCCAAGTGGGAAATGTATGTTTTGTGTGGTTACATATGTTGTAAAGAAAATCGCCCCTGGTTCTTTCCTGTAAGAAAGAATGAGGAGGGAAGAAAAGGGGAGAGAACAAGATCGTGTAGGGAAAAGGTGAAGCTGACACAAGAACAGCATACGTAGCAGATGTCTGGCAAAGGGAAGAGCAAAGAGAGAGTAGGGAGGCAGGGGAGCCAAATTCCTTCCCAGGCATGCGAGTGACCAATGAGAGGAGGGATCTTCCATGGAAAGAAGCAAGGGCACTGAATGGTATCTGTTCTGTGGATGGTTGCCTTGGAATTTAGGTGTAACTCCCCAACCACGCGGCCTGGTTTGGCATACAGACGGCCTTTTCATGAGGAATACGTTTACACAGATTCGTGCCTAATCCACCCAATTCCTTCCTTTTCCACAAGGACCTCATATACCTGGGAAGGGCGTGGGCAACCTCAGTTATCCTGAACTCTGTTCTGAGCCCCTTACAGATCTTACCTTGTCTTATCCTGGCAAGATAGGTTTTAGCATATGATCCCATTTTATAGATGAGGAAACCTAGGCACAAAGAGGGTAAGTAACTGGCCCAGGGTCATACAGCTAGTGATGGTAGAGGAAGATTTGGAAGCAGGCAGTCTGGCCCCAGAGTGCTCACTTTTAACCCTTCACTGCTTCCATCAGCACTCTATGCTCTTACCTCTTTAAACCAATGAGTCCCTTGACAGCAGTAATTGTAGATTGTCATCTTTGTAGTCCTCATAAAACCTGTCAGAACATCTATCCACAAAATAGATGTCTCATTTCATAGTAAATGAAATACTTACTTAAGATTCCAATATTATTTGTCAGAAACTGCAAAAAGCCCCCAACTCTTGTATCCCTGTGTAATGGAGATACGTTGTGAGAAGGACAGGAACCAATCTAAGCAACTCCACAGCCAAATTGATAGAGAACTCAGGAACCAGTCAGAATGCAGCAGGAACTTTAATAATCTGCAGCTCTCGTGATACGTGGAACCCCAATGATATTCTGCCAGGTTCATGGTTCGGTTTCCATTCTATCTTATTCTTGATTCCTTGCTGCCTTCGGGCTTCTATCTCTTGGTTATTGCTTCTACCTTCTTTTATTTTTCCCACTACTGACTGCAACTTTGTACACTTCCCAGTCAGATCCCAAGTGAGAGATCTGATGGGATCAGTCATCTCACCATTTTGTTGTGTAGAGTTCTCCAGCTGGACCCTTTCCTGGCCCCTTCCCAGTCTGTGGATGGCTGCTTTTCAGTTGGGCACACATTCTTTGGCTAGAAAAGCTGCAGCTAGTGTTGAGGGGGGAGGTTGGGGACCACAGAATGTAAAGTAATCTATGGATGGTGAACCACCCTGAAGGGAGCCATGGGCTTGGCAGGGACTCCAAAGCTTCTCAGAAGGGTACATTATTTGGCTTGTCTTATAGAGTCATATTCATGAGAATGGGTGAAGTTACAGCCCCAAGAGTTTGAAAATCTAAGAAGTAGTGTTCTCAGCCTACATAATGGGACAGTGAGGTAGAGTAAGAACAACTTCACAAACAGTGCTCTGAGTCCTAGACTTTGAAATTGTGCTAAACATGCCTTGAAAGTGTTGAGGTGAAACTTGGATGATCCGTCCTTCTTCAAGATTCATTTATGGAATCAGTCAATCAAACTTCAAAACAGCAAAAAATAAAAACGAAAACCTACCACATAGCATACATACAGTTATTCCAGTTGCCAAGGGAATATATTTTTTTAAAAAATCACAATGCTAATGATAAACATGGTATTCAGCCTTGGCACAATATAAATCAAACTCATTTAAGAAGCTTAGAAAGTACGGAAATAGTTACAAAGCACATTCTTTTTTGTCACAATATTAAGTTTGTAATCCCCTGGTCTCTTTCAGAATGCCATATGGAAAAGAAACAACATTTTAAATGGGTTTATGAAGAACTGCAGTTGATATGAATACCAAAAAACTTCACAAAACCACTAAATATTTGGCTAGCATGGAGTCTACTGGAGGTTTTAAAAAGTCTGAAGACAAATTGTTATGTTAAGAAAAAAAGTCTACAGACCATGGCTGACCTATCAACTGACCAATAACTTCCCCACTGAGCATTTAAATCACCCAGCCTTCAGAACTAGAGACTTCCCTAATTAAGCAGTTTTCCCCCCAATAGTTTGGAATGGGTCAGTATATTGCTTTGGCTCCCCTGGCACGAGCATTTACAATGTCTGGTCTGGCCAGCCATCCAAACCACTTTCCCATACATCAAGGATCCAAAATAATTTCACCAGACACTCTAAAGTGCAATTGCAATTTGCCAATTTCCATCTCACGTATCTTCCTAGAAAACAAAGATCTGCAAACAGTCCATGATATTTTTGCTCATGAACTGAGACATACATCTTGGCAGATATCTCAGAAATCCGGGAATAGATATACTGCTAGCTGTAGTGCTAAACGAAGCATCTTTCATATTAGGTATTGGTGCACAATTACAAAGTGAATAATAAAGGAGAAGGGGGTTAATATTTGAGATTATAGTTTGAGCCCTTTTTGAAAGGGCTTTTAGATGTAAGAACATAGTAAATTAAGAACCAGTAAACAATATGACATTACAGCAATAGGGGTATAATGGACTTTCCTGAAGCTGTAAGTCCTTGCAGAATTTTCAGATGAAACATCTTTGCATTTCATATTCCAAGTCAGCAGTTTCAGTAAAATTGTGTATGTCAAAAAAAAAAAATATATATATATATATATATCAACGGTGGGTTTATATGCTGATTTCCTTGGACTTTGCAGTGGTGAGAATTCTGCTGTTCTTAGAATGCCGGCCAAAGCTGAAAACTACTTGTTACAGAATTTCAGATGGTAACAAGGCCAGTCTGGTTTATTCATAACAAGTGCTGTGAGAATTGAAGACATGCCACTTCAATTGAATGGAGAATCTTTCTGAACATCAGTGGAGAAATCTGTAAATACTTAGCTATTCTTCAATCTGAGATCACATGTGTGCCTCAGGCTTCATTCTAATTTTCGTGAAAAGAACTATTTGTCTTTTGGGCACGGAGGGAACAAGACTTCCTCCACCCCTACAGATTCTTCCCCTTTCAGAGCCAGATCAGTGTCTGCTGGCCACTCTTATCCCCTGACTTCACGGCGGATGCCCAGAACCCAGCTTCCCATATGCTCAGGTGTCAGTCCATGAAAGCACAGGCTTGGCAGCTGGCCAGAGAACAAGAAGGTCAATGCCACTGTCAGATCGTGCTTCTGTTCAGCTACTTTAGCACCAGCCTTGTTCCATATGTATCATTGCCCTCTCAATCTCTGGGGCTTCTAAGTACCAGGATTTATTGGCCTGCTGTGTACCTGACATTTCTAGCACGGTCATCTTTCGGAACCTAACTGTATATCATCTGATTAAGAATTTCTGTGGTATGAGCTGAACTCTATGCTGTCTATAAGCTGAAGCTAGCACCTAACAAATAACAGGGCTCCACCAGTGTTTGTAGGGGAATACATGAAGTTTATGTGTTGGTTATTACTTTTGTAGGTCTAGAGGGAAATGGAACTAGTTTCTTAGAGGAGGACATCTCTTGTCATTTAAGCCAGTAGTGTGTAGCCTTGGATAATCATGGATAGCAAAAGAAAACACTTAATGAATTAGGCAAAAGACAGTGGAGAAGACAAGTACGGCATGGGGTGGGAATGATGGGAATGGATGGACAGTTTCCAGAAACAAATTTTACCCTATTTCATGTTGACTTCTGTTGTCCCACTCAACCCCTCTTCCTGGACTGAGCGAAGAGCCCCAAAGTGGAGGCAAGCAGTAGAAGCAGATCAATGAATCCCTCTCCATTCTGCATTCTTTCCTATGTAACAAAGTATTCTTTGATATAAATACACATGTGTACAAGTTTCTATTAGTTGCCAAGGCGGAGGAGTATAATTCACCTAATTCTATATTTCAAAGTTAGATTACCTGTCAAAGCCTTTTATCAGCTCTCTCAGTCCATGATTTTATAGCTCTTCATGCCTTCAGTGCTCCTTTTATTTTGTTCATTTGTATTCCTCATAGCATCCTGGTGATCAGTACTTTTATTTCTGTCTGGCAGATGAAAGTTGGGCTTTGGGAAATTATATGACTTGGGCAATTTGTCCTAATAAACAGGGATAGGACCAGAAAGCAAGCTAAGAAGTTTTTGGAACACATCCCATTGTGTGAGCCGCTAGACCTCAGAATAGCTTTCTCCTTCCAGCCCCTACTTTTTGTTTTATTTGCATTCATTTAAGGTTTTTGTTTGTTTGTTTGTTTGTTTGTTTGTTTGTTTGTTTGTTTGTTTTGGTGTTGTTGTATGGCCCCACTGGCCTGTAGTTATTCTGAAGTGGAAGGTCTTTTAGCCTTGGGGGGTGTTTTTATTGGGGGCAAGGGGGTTGTTTGTTTTTTAGCTTGGCAAAGTATCTCTAGGGAGGGTTTTAAGAGAATACCGTACGTCCTGTTCTGTAGTTGTGGCTGAAGAAGGGACACAGGACTGAAAGCCAGGAGTTCCTTGCCCTACATAAGCTCCATCCGTGACCTGGATGAAACCTCTTGGTGCCTTAGCTTCTGCATCCATGTTCTCTGCCTCTCCCAGCCTCTCACGGATATTACGTAGTAAATGGGATGAAATTATCTTGACCTACTTGGATTTGATGAGCTCCAAATTCCCTTCCAGTTCTGAAATGCTATAGCTCTCTACAGTGGGTGGCGAAATTGAAAATGAGAGCCAAGAAGAGATTTTTAGATGATCTATGGTTTTTATTTCTACTAATAAACAAGTGATGACAGTTCTTCAGCTCCTAGCTCATCCTGTTAATAACAGTCATTCAAATTAGGAATTTTATCCCTAGAGGTGTTAATCAGGATAAAAACCATTGTTTTTTGTTTGTTTGTTTTTGTTTTTTCCAGTCAAGATGTTGCCAGAGGCTCACAGGGATGTCCAAGAGAGGACGAACCCTGAGCAGCGGTGACTGGGTTCTTGTTTCTGCTCAAGAAAGAATTCAAGAGTGAGACAAATGCAGGAAAGCGAAAGTGATATATTGAAAATGAAAGTATGCACTTAAGAGGAAAGTGTGGGCAAACTCTGAGAAAAGTCATGCCAAAGAAGTCAGGATCAGGGGCTTTTGTCCCAGCCAGGTCGGGGAATTGGTGACATCCCATTGACATGGTCCATTCCTCTCCTCCGCCCGGGCATGACCCTCTATTTCCCTGCTTTTTCTTCCCTATTTAGTTCCTTTTGAACGGTCATGGCTTCAGATGCATGATGGCAGTCACAGTAACCTCAATGTAAATGAGATTATAATGACATTATAACTAGCTAAATGTCAGATACCGGTCACAGGGATCAGCCTAGCAGGGTGAAACTGATTCTTGCTTTTCTCCAGCTGCAGGTACTGGATATAGTCACTTGTTACTTGTGTAACCAGTGAGGAATCTCACCTTGTACCCTGGAGGATGTTGTCAATTTCCTAGGCTAGCTCTTCTCCCTCACAGCTACCAATCCTATAGTTTCCATGAATGGCATGTGCTTTGGATGAGAATTTGAAGCAGCATCTTGGGCAATTCCATTACTTTCTTGTTGTCTCTGTTCCCCAGTGTTAGTTTACTCCATTTTTGTCTTCCCTCTTTATTTCCTCTCTTCCAGTGAATTTTCTTTGTTTCTCTCTCCTTGTGCAAGTGGCTTATTAGACTGCTTTCCACTTGAGTGTAGCTCATCCATAAGATCCACTGGTTATAGTCATTGACTTCTTAGTTCAAATTGCCACCAAATGGAATCTGGATAGCTTAATCAAATGTTTGTACCCCTCCTTCTTGGTTTATGGGTCCATTTTGGTAGGAATCAGTAGGAGGGAAAGGACATGGGCAGAAGACACATAAATGGATTTCTACTCAGGGGCCATAAACAGTGCAACTCATAATAGGCTTTAGTTTTTAATCTATAATAAAAAAGCTCCTCCACACAGCTCAATATCTAGTGTTGGTCATAGATAATAAATACTGTACTTTGAACGCATGTTGTATTTGAAGTCAGGAAGTCTTTGTTCATGATCTTGGCTTTACCTCTTACAAACTGAAAATTTCTTATATTTTAAAAGTTTTACCACCTATAAAATGGAGAGAGGATAGCATTAATATCTTCTATCCACTTTATAGAATTGTTGTTAAGAAAATATGCCAAAAAATGTTTGTTGGTGGTTTTAGATAACATCATACATTTATATGTATTTTTTCTGGCTTTGTGGAGATATAATTGGCATATAACACTGTATTAGTTTTAGGTGTGTGACATAATGATTTGATATATGTATATATTGTGACATGATCACCATAATATGTTTTGTTAACATGTATCACTTCACATAGTTACAATTTTTTTTCTTGCGTTGACAGCTTTTAAGTTCTACTCTCTTAGCAACCTTCAAATACCATGTTTCCCCATGTATAAGACGCACCCGTTTTCAAAAAATTTGGTGTCTAAAAACTGGGTGCATCTCATACAGTGGTTGTATGAGCACAAAAACAAGCGCGAAAAAAAGTGGGAAATGCAAGTAAAAAAATCTACAACCACTGTATAAGACGCACCCAGTTTTTAGACCCCACATTTTTCGAAAAAGGGTGCATCTTATACATGGGGAAATACAGTATACAATACAGTATTGTTAACTACAGTCACCATGTACATTATAGCCCCAGAACTTATTAATCTTATAAGTACAAGTTTGTACCTTTTACTACCTTCATCCATTTATATTTTTTAAACTTTCATATTTTTAAAATTTATGTTATCTTCTATAACAAAATAAAATCATGTTCTATGGCCTTAACCCTTACTTAATTATTTGATTGTTCAGTTACTTCTCTCACACACCCAAACCAGGGAGGCTTCTTCTAACAATGCATTAAAGAGCACCTGCGTTGTGGCTTTTTCCCCTGCTTTATTATTCTTTCCAGCACTTACACTGCATGCGATTATATCATACACCAGGGGTGCCAAAAAAACCAAAACGTATACACATGACTGATTCATCTTTTATTATCAGTTTATATTGAGTATTGCAATCTTACTTCAGTTTTTTTCCTTTCTTAAAATGTGTACACATTTTTTGGCACCCTCTATATTTATGTGTTGACTGATTCATTTTCTGTTTCTATTTTTAGAATTTGAGCTGCTCGAGGCAGGGGTTTTAGCTGAACTGTTCATTTCTGTATCCTCAGTCCATAGTACTTTCTCTAGAATATAGCAGATGCTCAACAAATATTCATGGAATGAATGAATGTCCAATGAATAATTACTAACTTCTCTGCCTGCTCTGGTTCTATTCTTGAGGTCAAGTGAAATATTTTTGTAGAAATAGCATGGACTAAAGCAACAAACCATTGTCCAGTCAATCTGAAAATATTTTGAGTAAAAAAAGGAGCCAAATCTCTGTGAAGGTAGAATGTCATTTAAAAATTAGCAATGGCCTGGATTGTAAGAAATTGATCCTATGGCTCCAGATTTTACTATCAGGGTCAAATCCTGTCCACAGTAAAATTTCACCATTTAATCTCCACCTGCAAAGTATATAGTTATTATTCACTCTTCATGTGAGTGTATGTCTCATGGTCTGGTGCCGAGCAATCAAAACCCATGTCCCACACATGTAGTGCATGGTATGATTTTCCGTTGCATTGAAGCAAACACCTAGAGGAGAAATAGCAGGCACAATCCTTTAGTCAGGGCATGGGTGTTTTCTTTTCAAGTTTCTGACAGGCATGTGTAAACAGAAGAACGTGAAGGCACATCAACACCATGTTGTCACATGCAGGCTGCTCTGGAAGTGAAGCAAAGCAAATACCTGTCCTGCCTTGACAGCATGCTACTGTCTGAGCTTGGTTTGTTGCCATCTGGGACCAGGTGTCTGAGAAGGTTGATGTTATGGAAATTATTCCTAAATAAAAAAGGAACAGAAAAGTCTAGACTCCATGAGGTGAGATGTGTCCAAGGAACACCTGAATGTCAGACTTATTTATCCATGATAGTTTTTCCTACTGGATCAGAATAAATGCCTATCATACTCCATGAAGTTCTGTGACATGTCTCAATACTAAGAAACTTTTCTTATAAATGGAAAAAAATGAAAACAAAAAAAGCTTTATTGAATACAGAACAGTAGGCCTTTCCCTGTCACTGTCCTTAACTTATACAGTTCCATTTTCTCTGCCTGGTGACAGCTGGATTCCTGAAAGTGATATAGCTATCAGCAAGCAGCTGCACAGACCATGAGTGCCTGCTCTGGATGGAGAACATACTCCAGAGGACATCCAATGTTTTGAACTAGTGCCTGCAGCTTAACTCCCAGCTGGAGTGACTGTCACCTTGCATGTTTAATACCATACCTAATGATCTATCTATCTGCCCTTCCTGACACATTACCCAGCAGGTTGTGAAAGTCAGAGAGTCCAGAGTTTACAGTGCATGAGGCAAGGGGTCTGTGTATTGCAGTGACCGGGGATGAAAGCTGACTGGACTATAATATTACCTGAGTACTGAGGAGAACAGAAGAGGCTGGAGAGAGTCCAAAAGTATATGCAGATTTTTTTCTTGGTTGGGTTACAGCTTTCTTTGGCATTATTGAACCAGGGCTTCACCATATCTTCTCCCCAGGCCTAGGACAGGAAACCTCATGTAAGTGGGTCAAGAAGGTTAGGTTTCCCAAGGGAGTCTTACATGCCAATAGATAGTTCTGGTTTCCTTGAACCAGTCTCTTTAACAGTTGCAAAATAATATATTAGCTTCATATAGTTATTTATTTTAATATAGATAATTCACAGGAGGATCTACTTACTGATGGGTTCCACTCTTTAACAAGACAATACTGCAACAAGAGAATTGTTCTTTGCAATAGTCAGCTGGGAGCAAACAATACCACTTGACCAAGGCTTTTTTTCTTATTATTGGGTCACATTGCTGGTATGGATGTCATTCTAGGGGTATTATTCAAATTATTTAAGAATCAGAATGGCAGAGGCACATCAATCAAAATGAAAGTCAGTCCAGTCAGAGTGGATAGCTCTTTGCCCCAGAATAAAACCCAGTGGGTCACACAGGATGAGAAGACGCATATGTTTATTCCCCACCAGCATCTCAGGCTCTTCTCCTAAACTTCAAAACCCCATCTTAACATAATCATCCGATACTAGAGCCCTCTGATCAGTAATTGTAGACGTGATGTTAAAAAATATTTGATTGTCTTTACTCTTCAAATTACTTAATCTTAAAAATTCCTCTAACAGATAACTGAGCGTTTTCACCCCCAATCCCTACCTTGCTCCCAAGATATTCTAATTAAAGATTAGTGGCTTCTTGGAAAGACATACCACATGGTCGTTTCTCATATGAACTTCCTTTGATCAGTATGGAGGTATGGCCTCAGTCTAGAGCATGACCTCACCTGGCTTCACCCTGGATTTTTTAACAGCCCCGCCCCCTGTTCTGAGGCTGAGACATAGTTGGAATTTCCCTTTTACATACACGTTAGCACTAACAGACTCATTCCTTTTCTATTATTCATCAACCTTCCTCTCTTCAATCCTGTCAACTGTCTGCTCCAGACCACAGTCTTATCACAGTGTCCTGTTTGTAATTATAGTTTTAAAACTACGGACTCCATTTATTTATTTATTCATTTATTTACTTATTTATTGTTATATATTTATTGTCATTAGGTATATCAGAACTGAATTAGACTGACAAAGTAGGAAATATTTATTTGATGGCTTTTGTTTGTTTGTTTGTTTTTGTTTTTTAAATCTCTGTTAAAAGTCCTCTTGTAGGAGGCTGTCAGAATGCTTCGAAACTAAAAAACTAAACTAAACTAAAACAGAATAAAATGGAAGAAAGAACAAAAGAACAAAGACAAAATCCTATCAACAGTAAAACAAGTAAACCTTGTTTACCTGCACCAAGTTTTAAAATTCATTTTTGCTTCCTAAATGGCTTAAAAATCTCTGTTCAGGGAAAAACCACAAACAAAAAGAACACTCTTCACTTCTTCCTCTGTTTGTGTCTATCTTCCTCTCTGATGTTCTTGACCAGGGCCTCATCTCTCTTGTGTTTGATTTGTATTTTTTTCCCTATTATCCAGGGTTAGATTTCTGCCTAACCTCTCCAGTGAGTTAGGAAACATTTGTGAGGCAGAAGGAAATAGCAAGGTGGGTGTACAGACCTGCCTCAGGCACTGCTGCCTAAACACCAAGATAGAAGATGGCTGCCCTGTCCAGGTTGCCTATTGTATACTTCTCCTTCAAAGGCACATCTGTGCTCATTTAATCTATATGAATCTCCTTTGGATAGGAGAAGGGGAGCACCACTTTCTTGCCAACACCCATTTTGCACCTTGTCCCCAGATAACCTGCAATGATCCTGGTGGCATTTCAGTGGAAACAGATGTTTCCTCTTTCTCAAATGTTTAGTGTTGCTACAAGATCTGTGTCTTTTGTATGTTATGTTACTCCCCAGGAAGCCTTCCTTAGACATCTCAGAGAATTTATAATCTCCCACTGGACATCAGCTCTTTGAGATCAGGTTTATTTTATTTCACTTATTTTATTTTATTATCTTTTAAATCTGGTTTCCCAGCACCTATTCCAAAGCTTAGCTCATATAGGGTCCTTGTAAATATTTTGTTGAGTGTATGAATGAATTCATTACTCAAAAAGAAAATGGAGTATTTGTGTTTTCTACCAGTTTAGAAAAACCCTTGACATTTGTTCCTCTTTGTACCTTGACTATGGGGATTTTTTCCCCCCTTCTGAAAGATGAGGGGAGGGCATGGGGTGACAAGGACAGGGGCTAGACACCAGTTGTCCGTCAGCTCTGAGGGACTAACTGGGATCTAAGAAGTAATGAAAGGGACATTCATAGAGACAGGTAATATAATTTTAAGTTGTGTGTTCATTGATCAAACCTGGAGACTCTCCCTATGTGACAAGGCCAAAAGAACTTGGGAGAAAGACAGAGTAAATAATTCTTTTTCATTCCCTTTGGATACAACTACAACTTGGTAAAATATAAATCAATGAGTGTGAACTTAAGACCTTTTCTCGAAGAAATTTAAATTTCTATTCTTTGCAGTTGTATCAGCAGATTAGAAAGAGAATGAGATTGAAGGTCAGCCCAACTGGAATTAATATTATACCATTTTTGGTGTGAAAATATGATTGGATAAAGCATTTTATGTCTTTAAGCCAGATTCTTCGTCAAAAGTGAAGCTAAAGACAATAGCTTTTTCCACTTTATAAGGATATTGTGAAGACATTTGCAAACAATATACATAAAAATTACTTTTAAAGAAAATTTACAAAACATTACAGATATGTAAAATATGGTACGGCATGAACCTATTATCTTCTATTCCAAGTCCAGTAAGGTGCTTCTCTTTCAGCTGCAGATGTAGGTGTGAACTTTCTGACAACATCAGGAGGAAAGGAAATACTAAATTTCTCTGTGAAGAAAAATAAAGCTAACAGCTGCGTGATTTAAGGAAACACGTTAATCATGTCTTATTTCCTACTGCTTTCCTGCAATGCTGCACTGATGGTTATCTCTGAAAATTCAGGATATTGAGCAAATTGATCCTCATGACACCTTCAGGGCGGAAGAACACACACAGGCCTCCCCAGGCTGGGGAGGCTTCAGACAGAAAAGCATCTGACCATAAGAATAGCACACTGAAACCAAGTTGCAGTATTTTGACCTCAGTTTTCTGTCTGTGGACATGAAGTCTTCTTAACTCTCTAAGGTAACCATTTCCTCACTCAAAGAAATGAGAGGATCAGGTCAATTTTTTTTTTCACATCATTGCCTTCTGCTGGGCACACTGAAACTATCTGTAATCTGCTTGGCTTGGATTCTTTCATTCAACAATCATGGATTTCCAATTGCAAGGTACTGTGCTGGTCTGTCATTCCCAATTATGTTGATGTCTTGGGGAATGTCAGCTGTGTTGGTGGCAGAAATCAAATAGCAAATACATAGTGCTTACCAGCAGGCACTGTGCTAGAAATAATAGTGAATACTTCCATGGTGCACTCTACCAAAAATGTTATGAATTTATTTAATCCTATGAGGAATATTCTAGAAATACCTCACTTTACAAATATAGAAACTGAGGCCTAGAGAGGTCAAGTAACTTGTCCAAGGTCATATATCTAATGCAGTCAAACCATGAGCTCCAGTGGCCCAGCTCCAGAGTTTGGGTGATAGCTTTAGCTTTAACTCTACTGAGAAGGGTTCATTTAGTTTTGGCAGTTTTAATAAGTAAGATGATTTCTTAGCAATTACTGAGATTGCCAACAAAGATTGCGTTTGAATATCACTGATGGGAAAATCATAGGTGACTCTCTATAACAATATAACGCAGTCCATCCCTTTTTTTTGAATGTCTGCTATGCTTAGTATAAGTAAAAGAGTTAATTATACTTTTGCTATTTCAAACGGGTAAATTTTGCTTCTCCACTAGATTATAAGCAAGTGGAGAAAAGTGACTATGTTTAAACTTCCGCCATACATACATGTATAAAATTTCATTTGTCCATTTATACTTCCTGTGTGCACAGTGCAGGACATATAGGGGGCGCCCATAAACAACATTGATTAATTCAGTCACATTTTTTTTCCTTTTCTTTTGATGCATTTCCTTGGCCTCTTCACTCTGAGAGTATTTACAGGATGTAAAGATGTAAAGAATTATCTCTGGTGCGCACTGTGTTTACCTCTTTGAGCAGCATTCTCCTCCAACCAAAGGGAGAATGCATTGGCTATCTTTAGGAACTGCACTACCCAGAAGAGAAAGAACTAAGAAATAGCTTTGGGATGGTGGAGGTAGAGAAGCCCAGACAAGCCATGATGGCATATGTTTCTTACATATGGGGATCAAATACTGACAGATAACTGCCACCCCCATCCCACCAATAGCCCCCACAAGACTGCTCTTGATGGCTTGTCAGGACTACTGCCTGAGTTATGTGGGGTCTCCCTTTACCTCAATCGTTAGTGCAGTTGGCATGGCTTGTGGAAGCCTAACAGCTCCAGATGTTAATTCCAAATATGGAAAAGAGTAAATACACATGGGATCTAGCATTAAAATGACTCCTTAAACTTCTGTGTTTTTCCTCCAGGCAGACTATGTCCATGCTCAAATTTAAGTAAACTGGCAAAAAAATACATAGTCACACATAACACAGACAAGTTTGAAGGTACCCTGTTTAATAAGCCAGGAGAAATTCCTCTCGGTTTCCTAGGTTTTATAAAGAAAAGAGAAGGGGTTTTTCATGAATGAAATACATAAATTATAAAAGGCTGAAGATTAAAATGGAAAGTGCATTCGTCCCTTTGGGCCTTTTCCCCCCTTATTAATGGGGATAAAAACAAGTAACTTTTTTATTTCTTGTTTTAATAATTCTACCCCTAACCATAGAGTATTGATTGATGAAAAACTAAGAAAGTATGGAAAGCTCAGCTTAAAATTTTAAAAGTAATCTTGTCTTAATAAATGGCAAAGTAGGATACAATTGGGAGATAGAATGCAAATTCTTGTAAAGAACTGCTAATTTCTCATTTTAAGATCACTGATTTACTTATTAAACAGACATGTTTGTGCTAGACACTGAAAATACAGCAGTGGATTCCACTTGTTTTCAGCATATATCCCAAAGTACCAAATAAATGTTAACCAATGGAGAGTTAGGTTGAGGAGTAGCAGCACTAGAAATAGTTTTCTCCCTGTCTGGGTTGATACTTTATATTCCGTATAACTTCCATTTGTGGAAATCATTTGATTCAGTTGAGGATATGCTAGACTCAGCAATGTGAAAAACACCAGGCTGCTGTTTTGAGGGCTCACCTACCACTTCAACACAAACATGGTCAAAGGGGGATGACCCTCATTGCACGGAGGCCTTAGTATGGGAATGGAGCAGTAGGGTTCAATCCTCAAGACTTTGACGTAAACCAGACAGAGCCAGAACTCTCTTAGGCATATTCAACAAATCATATGCACGCCAGCGCTCTCCATTGGGGCAGAGATGTGTAACCTTTATATATGCTACATGTAGTATCTCGGGAACTATAATAATATGATCACTTTGGTGATTGGAACGAGATTTATATTTCAGTGCTGAAGATACAGTGGACCTAGATAGCTTGTCAATGGATTATGAGGGAGAATGGAATGCTGTGGAAATATTTAGTTAACATTTAAAACCTAATTGTTAATTAAAAGCGCTTGTGATGAACATGAATATTGTTATTTTTCTTGGATTAATTCTTTATTGCAGTTCTAAACAAGTTGCCCAAGTAAGTGTTGTAAATATATATATATATATATATATATATATATATATATATATATATATATATATATTATAATATATATATATATATATATATATATATATATATATATATATATATATATATATAATCTGGACCAAACACCAAAATCTCATGCATATACTATATGTTAGAACTTATTTTCATTGTGTCCACTCATCCAGTCTTAGGGTGGAAAAAAAAGAGGGTTAATATAGCGTGGATGTCTATCCTTCCCTTGGCTATGCTCTAAGCTACCTGATCACTCCAGAAACAAATCAAGCAAAGGTTTAAAGTGGATGCCCTTCTCTTTTCAACACAAGCATGAATTGGATATTTCATAAGAAGTTGACAATAATTTCATCTTGATTCCCATAATCATGATCAGTTTTTGTTCATCTTTTGTATGCATAGAAATGGGAGACTTGGGGTTCTAGTCCTGAGTAATTTAACTCTAAGATCAGAAAGAAGGCAAATATACAGATGACATTTCTTAGTAGCTCCCCCAAATACTTTTATTTAAATGTCTTATTCATTTATTCTTCTAGAATGACTGCAAATATTAGAGAGAGTAAGCAAGATGGTTTGGTCCTTCCACTCCTAACTGTAAAATATACTTTGAGCAATCTTTTGAATAAGGGAAAAAACATTAGAGAGCAAGGTCAGTAAACTATGACCCGCGGGCCAAATTCAGGTCACAACTTGTTTTTTAAAAATTTAATTAGAACACAGCCACACCCGTTTTCTCATGTATTGACTGACTGCTTTCACACTAAAATAGCAGAACTGAATATTTGCAACACAGATCCTCTGGTTTGCAAAGCCTACAATATTTACTTATCTGGATATTTCCAGAAAAAAGTTTGTAAACTTCTGTACATAGAAAAAGGAAGAGAGAGCATTCCAGCCAAGAGCATAACCCTGTATAAATCAAACATGAAAGCATTCCGATAATCTAAGAACAATTTGTAAATGGTTCGAGGTTAATTCCTAGGACTGTTGATTTGAGTAATAATTGGTATCTGGAATAGACTTCGGAGAGGGAAAATAAAGCCCAAATGAGTTTTGAGTTCTGGATAGAAACGGTTAGAGAATGTAGAAGCTGAGAAATGTTATAGTAAGGAATTAAAAATGGAACTTACTGAATATAAGTAACTATTATCATCTAGTATTTATTTTTATTGATACCACCTATAGATAATAGATTCATCTGGAAATTATATTTTATTTTTGGTATTTTCAATTTCAGGTGTTAGTGGTATTATCAGATGGAAGCTAATTTAGACATGGAAAGTAGTCTTCCATGGATATAGGGGGGACTCTATCTAGTCTTGGTGCAGCTTATTATCAAAAGAAAAGAGTTATTTATTTTTTATTCATTCCTAGTTTGCTGAATGTTTACCAATAATGAGTACTGAATTTTATCATATGTTTTTCCTGTGTCTATTGAAATGATTATATGATTTTCTCTTTATTCTATTAATATGATGTTATATTGGTTAATTTCCCGATGTGAAATCAATATTGCTTTCCTGGGATAGGCTCTACTTGGTCATGCTGTATTATGCTTTTTATATGTTACTGGATATAATAATATGTTTAAAGAATTTTTGAACCTATGTTTATAAGAGATATTGCTCTATAGTTTTTATTTTCCTGTAATGTCTCTGTATGGATAACAAGTTGGTAAGCATACCTTTCTCCTCTCTTTTCTGAAAGAGTTTGTGTAGGATTGGTTTTATTTCTTCCTTAAATAATTGGTAGAATTTACCAGTATAGTAATCTTGCTACCAGGTATCTCCATGGGAAAATTTCGAATTACAAATACAGCTTCTTTTACTGGGTTCTTTCTTCTTGTTTTTGTTAATTTATTCCTATCATTTTCCATTTCATCCATGCAGTTGAACTTTTTGGCATTGAATCGTCTATAATATTTTATTATCCTACATTTATTACCCTTCTAATATGTGTAGTGTCTTTAGCAATGTCCCTTCTTTCAATCATAATATTGGTACTTTGTATCTTCTCTCTTTTTCTTGAAACTACGATTTGTAAATTTTATTGGTATTTCTTTAGAAACAGTTTTTAGTTTTGTTAGTTTTAAAACATATTGTGTTTTAATCATTTTTGCTCATATTGTTATTTCTTTATTCTACTTATTTTGAGTTTAATTTGCTCTTTTTAAAAATCTTAAGGCAGATTATTGATTTATGCTGTTTATTTAATAATATAAGCATCTAAAAGCAATATGTTAACCTAAAAAAACTATAACTCACTAATTTTGATATTTTTTGTTTTCATTTTTACTTATTTCAAAACATTTTCTAATTTCCTTTATGATTTCTTTAATATATTGAATATTTAGAATTATAATATTTAACTTTAAATATTTGAAGATTTTTCTTATAGTTTTCTATTATTATTTTTCTTTTTTAAATTATATTTTTAAAACTTGTGATGTAACCTGCATATAAGGTAATGCATAGATCTTAGGTGTATAGTGATGAGTTTTGCTAAATGCATACACTCCTGCAATTTATACCCCTATCAAGATACCAAGTATTTCCATCACCCTAGAGAGTGCTTTTTGCCCCTTCCCCACACTGCAGTCTCTCCATGCAACTACTCTTCTAAATCCTATCAGTATAGTTTAGTTTTGTCTAATTTAAAACATCATAGAAATAGATCCTACAATATGTATGCTTTTATATCTGGCTGCTTTCACTCAGAGAAATATTTTTGAGATTCATCCAAGTCATTGTGTGTATGTTTTGTTTTCAGTTATAGCTGACATTCAATATTATTTTATATTAGTTTCAGGTGTATAGCATAGTGGTTAGACATTTATATAATTTACAAAGTGATCCCCCCAATTAATCTAGTACCCACCTGGCACTATACATAGTTATTACAATATTATTGACTATATTCCCTATGCTGTGCTTTACAGCCACATGACTATTTTCTAAGTACCAATTTTTACTTCTTAATTCCTTCCCCTTTTTCATTCAGCCTCCCCAACCCTCGGCCCATCTGGCAATCATCAATATATTCTTTGTATCTATGAGTCTGTGTCTGTTTTGTTTGTTTATTTGTACTTCAGATTCCACATATAAGTGAAATCACATGGTATTTGTCTTTCTCTGTCTGACTTACGAGTATTTCACTTAGCATAATAGGTCCATCCATGTTGTCACAAATGTTAAGATTTCATTCTTTTCTATGACATATATGTACCACCTCTTCTTTATTCAGTCATCTATTGATTGTCATTTAGGTTGCTTCCATATCTTGGCTATTGTAAATAATACTACATTTGGGTTTAAATCTACCATATTGTATTTTTTTGTAATTGTTTCTCTTGTTCTTTATTTTTCTCTGTTCTTACTTTTTACACATTAATTGAATATATGAAATTGAATATGAATTTTATTTCCACTCTTGGCTTACTATCTATCTATACCACATTGTTAAATACTATAGCACTTGAACAATGTGGGGGTTGGAGCACTGACTGCCTGCACAGTCGAAATTCCACATAAGTACATTGGCCCTTAGTATACGTGATTCCCAACCACAGAGTTGACCATTGAATAACACAGGATTGAACTGCATGGGTCAATTGAAAAAATTCTGGGTGTAAGTGGACCTGTGCAGCTCAAACCTGTTGTGGTTCAAGGGTCAACTGTATTTTCTTTAAATAATTAATTATCTTTTAAAGAAATTTATAAATTAGAGAAAATGTCTTTTATTAATTTATTTTGTATGCCTGGCACACTTTCTTCCTTTGTGTATTTTACTTTTCATTTTGTATTATTTTCTAATTGCCTGATGAAATTCCTTTAACACTTCTCATAACATGTCTGCTGATAATGAATTTTCTCAGGTTTTTTTGTATTATTTGTCTTAATTTTAAAGAATATATTTGCTAGATGTAGAATTCTAGTTGATTTTTTTTTTCCAACCTTTTAAAAAGGTCCACTATTTTCTGGCCTCTTTTTTTCTGATTAGGAGCTAATTAATGGTCATTTGAATTATTTGTCCAGCGCTCCCATGTAATGTGTCATTTTACTCTGGCTGCTTTCAAGATTGTACACTTATCTATGGTTTTCAGCAGTTTGACTATGATCTTCCTCGGTGTGATTTTCTTTATATTTATCCACTTGAATTATACTGGTCTTTTTGAACCTGTAAACATATGTCTTTACCAAATTTGGGAACATTTGGCCATATTTTTCAGTATTGTTTCTGTCCCATTTCTTTCTCTCCTATCCTACTGGGACAGCCCTAACATTGTATTATGACTTTTAAATATTGTCAAACAGGTTCCTGAGACTTGCGCGCGCGCGCGCGCGCGCGTGTGTGTGTGTGTGTGTGTGTGTGTGTGTGTGTATAATTTTTTCTTCCTGTTCTTCAGATAGTAATTACTCAATTCATTTTAAAGTTAAGTGATATTTTTTCCTTGCTAATCTCCATTTTACTGTTAAACCAATTGACAAGGCCCAGGCATGTCCAGGCATGTCCTAGCATGTCCAGGCTTGTGCAGGCTGGTGTTCGGGACACGACCCCAGAACTTGCTGCACGGGCGCCTTGACTCCGATTACATAAGCCCTTATGTAAACATGATTTGCACTTGCAGGAGGGAGCATGCACTGACTGCCTTCCCTGCCCAAAAGCACCCCTCCCTTAAGCCACTATATAAGATAGCTGTTGCTGAATAAAGCTGCTGGTTCCTCCTCATTTTAGTTCGTTGTGCCTTTTTTACATTGGGCATTTCACCACCGAAACCTCCCCTGCAACCCCTCAATGGCGACACCAATAAATTGAACTTTTAAATTTCAGATATTTTATTTCTAGAATTTTCTTTTAGTTCTATTTTATAACTTCTGTTTCTTTGCTAAAGTTTCTTTTTATGCATCAAAGCATTTTTTCTATTTCTTTAGCATAGTTATAATAGCTTCTCTACAGTACTTGTCTGATAATTACACTTTGAAGTCTGTCTCCGTTGATTTTCTTTTCCCTTAAGAATTAGCCATATTTTTCTGTTATTACATATGTCAAGTAATTTTGGATTGGATCTTTAGTATTGTTGATGTTTTATAGTGGAGACTCTGGATTCTGCTTTATTAGTTCAAAAACAGTTTGTTTGTTTTTGCAGGCATTTACCTTGGTTGGACTCAGATTGCAAATTATGCCTTTTGGATAACACTTCAACCTTCGGTCCAATTCTTTTATTCTTAGCTGAGTGGCTTAAAGTTGTCTCTATGTATTCATAGGTCACTCGGAGTTTTGGCAGAATGTGCAAACAGTGTCTGTGGCTCTCCCTCTCTGGTGCTTGCTTTTTCTACGTGTTCCCTCACTTGCCCCTAGCTATACTCTGACTTTTCAGGCCTGAATGACAGTGTGCTTTCTATTGAGTTTTAGCCACTCCGCATGGTCCAAGTGGAGCTTGATCTCAAGCTAAAAACTGTTAAAAAAACCTTCTAAGTTCCAGAATCTTCCTGTTGTTTTGCACCATTCATTTTTTTCAGGTAATTTTTTTTTACATTTTGTCCAAAGTATATGGTAATTACCCACAAGAAAGTCAGTCTAGTAAGAACATATTTGTCTATGCCAGAAGCATGTTAGGCCTAGAACTCAGTGAAGACCCAATGGGACTCCTACGCAGATCCCTTTGTGGTCACACTGCCTACTTTCAGGAATGTTCTCCCAAAATTTCCACCTGCCTTAGCCTCCCCAGATTTGGTCTCCATCTACTCATCTTAATAGGGCCAACTAACATATCTCTGCATTCGCTCTCTGTATTTATATTTGGGTAATTGGCTCCAGGCAGAAACCCAGTATAAGTGTAGAGCTCACCTGACTTTTCCCCCTTCTCTTAGAAATCCCAGTCCTGCATTTCTTATTTTCCTATGTCTGAAAACAGTTGTTTTATATATTTTGCTCATTGTTTACAACAGGAGGTTAAACTCAATTTTTGTTATTTTATCATGGCTAGAGGAAGTTGTGTAGATTTATTTTTAAAATAATATTTGAGGAATACAATAGATAATTATATACATTTATACTTATTTTAAAATACTGTTTCTAATTTTAAAAAGAAATTCTTATTATAGGATATTTGGAAAATATAGAAAAGAAGAAAATAATATCATTCTAAAACCTACGGTAACCAGCAATACACAATTGGTGTTAACAGGTAGATGTATTTCCTTGGAATTCTTGCAGCTTTTTTCTAGACTTTTTTAATATTATAAATATTTGTGTATGTGTGTAAATATGTTATAATATAAATATAAATATGTATACTTATAATATGTAGAATTTATATAAAATCTTAAACAGTTAATAAAAGAGCATTTAGATTCGTGCTATGGTGACAGCTTATATTTGTCCATGAGTCGTATATTTGTCTCTCTTAATTAAGCAAAATTATTCAAGCCATTTAGTATGAGATTTGACCATGCAAAAAATATTTAGTCAAGATACTTGTCAAGGTTTTGCTCTGTGTGGCTCTATTTTATGGAGATGGGTGAGGAACGTTTCTCTTGGTAGTGTCTCATGCAAATAGTTTAGATACTTTTTGTAAGTGCTAAATAAAAATAGCAGAAATATTGTATTCTATTATTAAAAAAAATAACGAGACTCCAGCTCCACAAAATCTGGGATAAACTATTTGGTAGTAGACACAGTACCTATACCTGACAAAAGAGTGGAATCAAAAGAAATCATTAGGAGAGAGGACTGCAATGTTGAGCTTTCCTCCTAGGCTGCAGATTGTATTCAGTCCAGTAACACATTAGGCAACTGGAGTAGATTGAAGTTCAAAGTATATTACAGGAGAGTTTTTTATGTTTTTCCTCCAGTTGCTGATTATCTTCTGCCTTTTAAATTTTATTCCTTCCTACTTTTGGTACTACATTAATATTTTTCTCCCTTTTTAAGTTTCCCTTTCCCCTTCTCTTTCTTCTTCTCACCTCATTGAGTCATCCCAGATTTTTCTCTTATGACTTTCTGCATCTGCTCAAAAGAGATAGTGTTCTTATATTTTAAGGAGACAAAAATGTTATAAAATTTTAATTTTTCTGTTGTGTGTTATTTTCAGGGGTTTAATTTTCTCTTCAGTATCTAGGAAAATTTATCCTTTCACTTGTGTTTTTCCATGAATCCATGTCATTATCTTTCTGTTAACTTCTTCTTAAAAAAGGAAAAATATATCCAGACCTAGTGTTTGCTAAATGGCCAACAGGTAAGTGAATTACCTGCATTTTCACTACTTAGAGAAAGTCCTTTTTCAGATCTGCAGCTAGAAACAGGTGATAATTATAAATCACGGTCCAATTTCCAGTATCTTTCAGTTTTGCTGGCCTGATTTAGGGTTTTGGAAAAAAAAAAAATATATATATATATCTTTAGCTAAGTTGATAGAATACATGCAAAAGAAAAAAATTCTACTATTCCCAGTTTGCATTATTATAAAGGCTCTTCTCAATGGGGTTTAGATGACAATGGTTTTCAAATTATAGTCATGAGCTAATCAACATCAGAATGCAGAGCTTTGGGCTTACTCCCAGACCCCCTAAATCACAATCTTTAGTGTGGGTAAATAGAGGTCTGGAAACCTATGTTTTTCATAAGTTCCCCAGCTGAGTCCTGTATACACTAAGAACATCTGCCATGATGCTTTATTTGTGGGGACTCTATTATCTATAATGCAACTCATACAGCTTGTCCATCCCTACTTCTGACTCAGTGTGGCCTATCAATAGGTGAGATGTAGATCAAGAGATCCTGATGCCTACAGGTCTAGAGAGGGCCCACATTTGGCCATCACAAAAATCTAGCCTCGCAATAGAGGATAGAGGCTGAAAAGTTTTCTGTCTGCTAAAGTCTTTTGTTACCTCTTTATACCAATGAACGGACTATAGGGAGAGCTAATGAATTATTTAATTACTTTCTGATGAATAGATTTGCTATATTTTAGTTCCAGTACATAAGCAGTCCATAGGTTCTAATTTTTTCTTCAATTCCTTTGGTCTGAAAATTAGAAAAAAATCTGCCCAGCATTTACTTTATTAGGTGTCTGCATTCTCAACTTTCACAGAATATTGGAAGTGATTATATTAGGATTTATTGGCTAGGTGCCATTTTTAATCAAATTCTGATAGGTATAGTAAAAAAATTTGCTTATTGTGGAGTAGAGTTGTAATAAATTCACTTATATCTCTTACAATTTTGCTTATATTAAAGATTTTTTACAATACAGAAAATACCAAAAATAACAGTTATATTCATTAATTGAAACTGACATTTGTTAATATTCTGCCATATTTAATCAATTTTGTGTAAAGTAAATAGAACAGAGATAAAGATGAAGTTACTTATCCTCCCCATATGCATTTTCATTCTCAACAAATATCATACTTTTAGTGGAGATGGTTGTAATACATTTAAAAATATTTTATACACCCACATAATACATATATACAAGAATAATATATAATAATGTCTTATGTAATTTTTATTAACATGTTTTATGACATGCTCAATATTCTTCCAGTTGCATTTTTTCCCCTCAAATTTATGGTTTGCTATCCAGCCATGTTGACATACTGATATCTGTGTAATTTCTCTAATCTGCTTTATAATATTTCTTTCTTTGTATATACTCAATTTGATTGCTTCCAACTCTTAAAACATTACAACAATATTATAATTATTTATGTTTCCTTGTGTACATGTGCTAAAATCTTTTTAGGCTGTATATTTAGAAGTGGAATTTGGGATATAATAGAGTATGAACATTTAATACTACAAGGTATTATCATGTTTTTTTTTCACATTTTGAACCACATATTACAGCTATCATTAGGACATGAAATTTTCTGTTCTATGTCTTTGCCAACAGTTGATAAAATAAGATATTTAATTCCTGCCAATACATGCAAAGAAAAGCCTTACTTGCAATAATTTTATCTCCACATGCATATTTAGTACACTCATGTATCCCAAGCATCTAAAACAGTGCCTGGGTCTGAGTAAAGGCTCAATAAATATTTTGTTGAATGTTTACTAATAAGATTGAGCATCTTCTCATAGATTTACTTGCCATTCAAATTTATTCTTCTGTGTATTATCTGGTTTATTTCCTTTGCCCATTTTTATATTGAATTGTGTCTTTTTCTTATTGATTTGTGGAGACTCTTTATATATTCCAGTTACAAATCTCTTGCTCTGTATTTTGCAACTATCTTTATCCTATTGTCCCTTACATTTTTTATTTAACAAATTTTATTTTTAGAACAGTCTTAGGTTTATAGGAAAATGAATGGAAAGTACAGTGAGTTTGCATATACTGTTTTATCACCTCCTTACTCTTGGCCCTGTCATCAAACTCTTGCATTAATGTAGTACATTTGTATTGATTGATGAGCCAATAGAGACAAATACATTATTAACTGAAGTCCATAGTTTACATTAGAGTTCACTTTTTGTGTTGTATATTCTATGTGTTTTGACAAATGTATAATGACGTGCATCTACAATGACAGTATCATACAGAATCGTTTTACTACCCTAAAAACCTGTGATCCATGTATTCATTCCTCCCTATCTCCCCCTGAACCCCTGGCAACCACTGATCTTCTTACTGTCTCCATAGTTTTTCTTTTCCAAGAATGTCATATCATTGGAATCAAACAGCATATAGCTTCTTTCACTTAGCAATATACATTTAAGTTTCTTCAATGTCTTTTTGTGCCTGATAGCTGATTTCTTCTATTACTGAATGGTATTCCATTGTATAAAAGTACCACAATTTGTTTATCCATTCATATCTTGGCAACTATGAATAAAATATACATGTACTGGTATTATGGAAACATAAGTTTTGAACTCATCTGGGTAAATACTAAGGAATGCAATTGCTGGATCTTAGGTAAAAATATGTTTAGTTTTGGAAGAAGCTAAAACTGTCTTCCAAACTTGAACTACCATTTCTTGTCTTTTAATTTTTATCATGTAGAAGTTTTAAATTTTAAATTTAGTCAAATATAGCATTTGTATGATTTATAATATTTTCTTTTAAAAAATATCTACTATAAAATCATAAAAATATTATGTGAAATATCTGTGACTGATAGTTTTATATTTTATTTCTATACTGATTTCTAGAATCTGGCATTCTCAGCTTTCTACATTCTGCCCCCAATCTAATTCTCTCTCTTACCTTCAACATAAGCCCTCTACTTAGGCCACATCAATCTTCCTATCAACTCCAAAAAGAGTCACAAACAGTCCCACCTCTCTAATTTTGATCATGCTGTGTCCTCTACCTTAAGAACTCATCTGCATCTAAGTTTAAGTTTCACTCTTTTGAGCTCAAACCAAGTTCAGCTTCCCATTGTGACCTCTTCTGAACCTCCCTTCATTGGCTTTTAAAGTCCTTTCCATATTTTTCAAGCCAAGGATACAATATTAACATCTAGATCAATAATTTAAGCACCTTATTACTAGTCTGAATATCAGAAAGGACCAGTCATGGCAGGAAATATAGCATCTTAGGGATTTTTCTAGATGGAATTTCATTATTTATTTATATATTATAGGAAGTCTTGATTTTTTTTACACTTCTGCTAATTTATTTCTCCATTGTAACTTAGGAAGTAATCTATCTAACTATATTGGAAAAGCAAAGTCCACATTTTATTTCCTATTAAAATGTCATGCTTGGTTTAGACATTCATAAGATTAAATAATAATGTCTTGTGGTTAAAGAATACCTTCCATCTAATATCCATCACTACACAGTGTGCAGTAGATAGATTCAAATATTACTATATATTATTCTTTCCTATACCAGTGGTATTTCACACACAGTATGAGAAGCTATGGCCCAGTTGAGCTATAATAGAGCAACATCCAGTATTCCTGTTCTAGAGATGCTTGTATTCTCAGCTTGGTTGTGGCTTACTACATTCAGTTTGGATCTGATCTGTTCATATATCCCAACAAATTTCCTAATCAAGTTCATTCCTCAGATTTCCACACACGTCCCCCACCCTCACAGTATCCCCACACCCTGACTCTGCTTTCTACATGAAAGATTAAAGAGATGCAGAGCCATGCTGTCCATTAAGTGTTTACCTAGGTGGACAAAAAGGATGCTTCATATTCAACTGATTATCTCAGTAAGAGGCTTTTCTACAGGAATGTATCATTATAAAAATTTTACAAGTATTTGTCAAAACCATCCTGTCGTCTCAAAAAGGTAGGGGATTCCTTCCCCCCCAACAGAATATCATGGGTCTGGATAAATGCTGAAGTCTTCCCATATTAAAAAAAAAGGACACATTTTATGAGATGATAAGGAATTTGGATGAAAACATAAAATAAGACACAGGATGGCATGAATGACGCCATTGACCAAGGTCAAAGAACTTGAAATACTACAGAGCAGATTCTATCTTCTCCAAGTTTTGCTATTATTCTATTGTTTTCCTCTTGAAAAATATATGTCTGATGATGGTGATGATGGTGATGAAGATGATGATGCCTTTTAGAAAAAGGATATCACAAGGATTACAAATATTCATTAATATTAAACAGTGCTTCATATTGATAGAATTATTGCATCATTGACCTTTTTTTGGTCTATTTTCTCAAAGTTCTAACTTAAGTTATTGGAATTAAAGGAAAACAATAACCATAAACAAAGTATCACTGAGTTAGGATCCAAAGTAGAGGATACAGAGAATGAAATTTTTATAAAATCAAAATTATCCTAAGTCTCTTAGGAAGGTGCACATTGCGGATCAACATAGCATCTCTCATGTGGCCCAGTGCAGTTCATTTTTTTCTCCAGCGTTGGAATAGATAATTTATATTTGGCTCAAGCACCAGGCAAGGCAAGTGACTTGTATTTGGGTTGTGTAACAATTATACTGTAAAAATACAATTATAGTTTTTACATAATCTAAATCTAGTAAGAGTATATACTAAATCCAGTAAGGATATGCATTTTTCCCCCAAAATTTTGATGTTGTAAGTAGAGATAACATTGTGAGAGATGCTCTGGAGCTGAGAAAAACAGGAAATAGGAGAGTTTAGATTCTCATATCATGCTTATGCTGTAACATATTGAGTAGAAGAATGGGTGGAATTGATGAGTTTAGGTTTTGGTTGTATTTATTTCTCTTGCTGTTACTTTCTTGTAGAATCTGTATAGTTGAGCCTGTATGGTAAATTTGCATAGGTTAAATACTTAAATATATAACTTTAAATACTTAACTATATATACCTACCTATAACCTACCTCTCCAACTTGTTAGCTTTCTCTCATGCCTTAAGCTCCCAAAATACCAAAATACTTTCTGCGGTTGCCCAAAATACCAAGGATTTTCTAGTCCTATGTGCCTTTGTGTGTGCTGTTTCCACTGCCTCATATTCTTAACACTCTAAGCCCACATGGAGAAATGCTATTCATCCTCTCAGAACCAGATCAAGTATATGGTTGTTCCTTGATTCTCTGTTATCACTGCACTTGATACGTATTTCAATTAATGCATTTGTGTCATATTTACTTTTATGTCTGTCTCTTTAACTAGATCATCTCTTTAAGGGTAATGTTTGTTAGATCTGTCTTTGCATCATGTGCATTAATAAGGACACATTAGCAACTTCAGATATGATTATTCAATGAATAAATAATTCATAGATATTCTCAGGATGTTAAGAACCAAAAAAATATTAATAATAAATAAAGGAGTCTGATTCAGTGGGGGTAATCCAAGCTCAAATAGCTTTTTCTCTCAATTTATGCTTTCTCTGTCCTTTTACGTGTACACACCTCAAATGCAAGCCTGGCTTTATAGTCTCCATGGAATCTGATGTCTGTTAAAGAAGAGAAACCACCACGTGCTTTCCAGGAGCATTCCTTGGAGAGTTCTTGGTGCTTTTGCTGCAAATCTTGCACACAGCTTTAGTGTGCCAGTGACCTGGCAGTCGTCTTTCCTATGAGTTGAAACCACACAGCTTAACTCACAATTCAGTAAAAAACTAATTTCCCACTCAAACTGGGATGTAAGCCCAGTTACCAGTAGGGAATCTAGAGTGGAAAGGAAGCTCTGCTCTCTCTTAAGATCTCAGGAAGGTGAAGTAGATTCAAAGAACCTACTGCATTTTAGAGGCAGAATATTGATTTCATAATGAAGAGAAGGTTCTTTCCTACCCCTGCCCCTCATCTTCTGACATTCCCCATCACTTTATAAGTTAGGAATTGTAAAGTTAATGTGCTGGAGATGGCTTAATTTCTTTCTGGGCATTTCTATAAGCATTTGAAATTGCATGTACTTTTAAAATTTACTTGAATTAAAAGACTACTGATAAAATAAGAGGAACACATAACTAGTATTGAAAGAGTCCATCCTAATTGTAGAATATTCTAGATGAGAGTGGTTTCAGAAATTACCTTGTTTAAAGCCTCTTTTGACATCTAAGGAAAAACTACAGGTAAAGAGCTGTTTAGATTTTCCTCAAGGTCACCCAGCCATAGTTTAATTCAATTACTTCTTTTGAGCATCAGATCAGTGTTCTCTTTTTTAAAAGGTGATGAAATTTGGGGGGAGAAATTGAAATAAATACCAATAATTTGGTATGATAGAAGATTATTAAAAATAATTTGGGGTCATAAATTAGAAATGATATGCATTCTCTTCAGACAGTATGTGTACAAATAAAGTTGATTGAAGGTATAATTGCTATTTGTGTGTAGCTGAAGGAAAATTACTATCAAATGTAGAGTATTGTAAGTTAAATGAATCTAGTTAAGATGTCCAGAACTTCAAATTGCTTAGTACTTGGTAACATTTTTTAAATCCTTTTTAATTTGTTAATTGTTGAGTAATACATAAAGAGAAATAGCCAATGTTAAAAATTCATGAAAGTGATCTTCTCATGAAGATATTAATTTTTCCCAGAGAATAACTATTCCTGCTAACACACAAAAATTATTCACATGTTTAAGTCATGTGGTATCTGTCTACCCTAGGATTTTAAAATCCTAGACTACATGGATGATCATAATTGAAAGCCATATGGTTTTATTTCCTTGATTTCATACTCTTGGAGAATTTTATCTTAAAATTGCCAATGGAGTAAGACATTAATATATGTCTTAGAAATTGCTTTATAGCCAAGGAGTATGCTATTGATTCTGTTCCTAACAGCTGGATTCACCACATATTTCATGTCTAAAAAAAGTATACAAAATATTAAATGTATTAATTTCTTTTAGAACTATGTAAACTAGATATCAGTTAAAATCATCAGTGGAAATTTCTTATTATGCTGGGCCAGTGTGAGAAAAAATTGATGATTAGAAGTCTTTTGCTTGTTTTTTGTACCCCTCCTCCTCATCTCAAACACCTCATACCACCCCAAGATTTCTAGAAGCTTGAATTATAGAACCTTACCAGAACCTAACTTCCTGTATTGATCCTCTTATCCATCTTTAGAATATACTTCCCTATATCTAATCTACTTAAAGCTCTGATAGTATAATAAAAATTATTCTTGAATTAATGCATTATTTTCTCATGTAATTCTCATGTAAATATGCATATAACCAAATTTTCATGGAGATACAATCTCTTAATACAAAATGGTGAATTTTAACTTAATCCAAAGCAACAAAAATTAACCCCAAAACGTATAGTCAATGCCAATAATCTGTGACAGTCCAGAGGGGACGAGATATATTTGGGATATCAGTCACTCAAATCAGACTATCTAGGGAAATCACTACCTGAGGTTTGTCATTGTATTATTCAGGGTTCTTCAGAGAAACAGAAGGAATACAATATATATTTTTAAAGAGATTTATTATAGGAAATTGGCTTATGTGATTAAGGAGGTTAAGTCCCAAGATCTTAAGACCTAGGAGAGCTAATGGTGTAGTTGTATTGGGTCTTCAGAAAAGTCATGACGTATTTTGTGTATGTTTTTCAAAGGTCATTTATTTATATAAAGAACAAAGATCAATCAATGATATATTGCCCATTTTGTTCAATAACCTTTGCCATCTTTCAGTGAGCTTCATAATTCCTCATACATAGAAGGACCTGTCTTTATTTGCAAAAAAAACTGAACAAGGTGCTGATTTACAGCCTCATCTGAATTGAACGTTATGCCACGCAAGGAGTTTTGAAGAGAGTGAAACAAGTGGAAGTCTGATGACGCAAGGTCAGGCGAGTATGGTGGGTGTGACAACACATCCCATCCAAGCTCCAATAATTTTTTATGTGTGATCAAACTTGTGTGTGGTCTCGCATTGTCGCAATGGAACACACTCCTTTATGATTAATGAGCTCTGGACATTTCTGGATGATGGATTCATTCAAACTGTCAATTAGAGACAGTACATATTCGAATTGATTGTTTGGTTCCTTGGTGGGAGCTTGAAAAACATGACACCTTTAAAATCCCACCACGGTGAGACCATAACCTTCCTCTGAAGAATGTCTGCTTTCGATGTCGTTTGAGGTGAATCATCACCTTGGGACCAAGACCATTTGCGCACCACATTGTTGTAAACAATCCACTTCTCATCACCAGTTATCAGTCACTTCAAAAAAGGATCGTTTTCCTCACGTTTAATGAGCTTATTGCAGATGTTTATAAGCGCTGTCAAATGAACTTCTTTGAGTTCATGCGGAACCCAAATGTCGAGCTTGCTTACATATCCCAGCTTCTTCAGATGGCCATGAATGCTTGAATGATGGATGTTCAATGTTTCTGCAATCTCTTGTGTCGTGTAATGTGGTTTTGACTCAATTATTGCCTTTATTTTGTCATCATCAACCTTGGTGGGCCTTCCTGACCGAGGAGCATCGTTGAGATCAAACGGAATTTCGTGAACCATAATCATTGGCACTGACATTCTTGTAGAGCATTATCACCATAAATTTTATGTAACTTTTCACAAGCTTGACGCATGTTCTTCCCTTTATGGAAATAAAACAGTAAAATATGGCAAAAATGCAGTTTGGTCTTCCATATTCAACTTGTAAAATCTCCAAAACTAAACCAAATCACTCAATTTTGGTGTTTTTTGTTGTTGTTGTTGTTTTTTAGCTGAGCCATTTTCCACCTGTTGGTAGCTCAGCTCGGGCCAGGAATTGAACCGGTGACCCTGTTGCTCAGAGCTTGCACTCTTGAGCGAGCGCTGAACCAACTGAGCCACTCAGCCAGCCCTCACTCATTTTTTTTAATGAAGCTAGAACTGTCTTCTGTCAAATGACACAGCAATAACATTGATGCAAATGAATCTAGTACTTCCAAAAATGAACTAGTGCCACCTGTTGCAAACATGCATCATGACTTTTCCCAAGACCCAACAGTCTGAAAGGCTGCAGGCTTGAGTCTCAAGAAGAGATGCTTTTTCAGTTGCATCTGAAGGTAGGACAAAAGCTATGTGTCAGCCCTGTAGTCAAGCAGTAGGAGTTCCCTCTTATCCAATCTTTTGCTCTATTTAGATCTTCAATTGTTTGGATTAGGCCTATCTATATTAGGGAGGACAATCTGAGTCTACTGAGTCAAATATTCATTTCATCCAGAAACACCCTCACAGATACCACCAGAATAATGTTTGACCAAATGTCTGGGCACCTGGTGGTCAGTCAAGTTGACACACAAAATTAACCACACATGGACAAAGGTTGAATTTGAATCTGCAAGATTCTAGAGAACAGGAATGGGAACAATGGGCAGAACTCATGGGAGATCGATTTTGGCTCATTATGTATTTGGAAGATTATAATAGTTGCAAGCACTTAAAAAAGAATGGACTGTTTTGTAAGAGAGTGAGTGTGCATCCAGATCTTCAGGCTGAAGCTCATCTGTAATTGATGCTTTAGAGAAGTTTCCCACTTTGAGTGAAAGTTGGACTACATGCCCCCTCCCCCAGGTGTTTCTACTTCAGTGAACTGTGCTGTGCTCAGTATTTAGGGGGCCAGTCTTATTGTTATTTAAACTCAGCCAACTTTCTGTTCTCTATATCAGAGCCGAAGATATCTCTTCAAAATACTTATGATTGTATAGGAATCATTAAAGAAGTTCTTCTTGAAGCTGATGAGGGTGTAAGGAGAAGTCAAGCCAAGCCCCAATCACAGTCTGTCTCTGGAGAGGCTAGCACAGAAGTTACACCCCAGACCTGTCCCATAAGCTATGAGGTACCAACAGCCAATAGCTCCTAGGTGCATCCAGCTCTCTGACCAGCTCTCTGCACCTGTGGACAGAGCGCCCAAGCACAGTGTCCCAAACACAGTTCCCTGAAGCAAGGTGTGCAAGTAAGCCTTTGGGAGCACAGCACAGAGTAGCTGGAGAAGAGATGCACAGAAAACAAACAAACAAACTATAAAAGGATTCTGAGGGGTTCTAGACAGAGAACTGACAGTATTCTCATTATGTTTCATTATGGCCCAAAATGTCTATTGTGCTGAGGTTGAGAAACTCTGCAGATTATATGAATGTATCAATCAATAAAATAATCAACTGTCCAAAATCTTATTACAAAAAACAATTCCCATATTACATTTTACAGAAAAGAATATTTCCTAATATATTAGGCAGGCTCTTTCTGTAAAGAATTCATTTGATTATTCTTATCACAAATATCAGAGTCCCTGAGCTATAAGGAACTTCTGTGTTGCTGAGGTTTTGCTTTTGTTTTTGTTTGTTTGTTTTTTCAAACAATCTGACAGTTAAAAAAAAACTTGCAAGGTGGGTAAATGGGCTTCCATTCAGTTCCTTGCTTTTCTGGAGCAAAGCAATAAAAGTAAGATTGATGTCTTGCTAACTATGTAACTGCCAACATTGCCACCTGCTATCTTGAGGCAACAAGCAGCCTTGTTGGCACCCTTGGTGCTTGGTGAAAAAAAATGGAGGAATGATGAATAGCCAGTCCCCAAAATCAAACAGGGCACACAGCAGTGGCTGGCACAAGATGAAGTGCTTGCTAAGGAAATAGAATGGCGAGTTGAAGCTCCCAGACCATTGATCAAACTTGTTTGTAGCCAACAATCAGTGTTTTGCTTTTGGCTGCTAGAATATCACTACCCTTCTTGGTTCAAGCGGAAGCCAAGGACCCTTCATCTGTTTATACAGACCATGTGTAACTACAAACAGAACCATACAAAGTCGTTCCTTTGGAGCCCAGGCATCCATGTACTTCCCTTGTATGTAAGCCAAGAAATGAATGTGTTCACTGCTTTTTATTGTCCTGTGGGATCTTGCTACAGATTTACTAGGGGTATGACTTAACCTATATTTTTCAACCTGCATATGGAAGAAAGTTTAAAACCAGCAGTTCTTATTATTGCTAACAGAAACTGGGACCTTTCTGACCCCATTCACGAATGTAGAAAGACCTCTCCACAGACTCATCAATTTCACTTTATAAACTTAACTGAAGCATTGATTAGCCCATGGAGTAAGTAACCATTCTTTATAAGGTACACCCCAGTAGAAGTGGGAAAATTCAGCATTTATAGTTGTTAAATAGAAGCAGGCTCACATCAGTAATGGAGAATACATCTCCATAGTTTCTTCTGTGAAACTCTCAAAGTTAAGCCTATTCAGAACGGTTTGAGTCCACCTATTAATGACGTAGGCATTGCATCATTTTCGCAATGCTCTCTGGCCCTTCTGGATGATTGATCACTCCTGTGCAAAATCTGCACACTTACATAATTCTTTATTGTAGTTATCATACTGTTTTATTATTACTATTATTTACTGAAATGTCTTTTAGATTTTTAGACCTCTGAATAGAGTGACTTCTGTCTTACTCATTTACTTAGCCCAGTACACATATAAGAGCTCAGTAAACATATATTAGAATTAATGAAAGGAAAATATGGAGCAAAAGATTAGAATAAGTTAATCCTCAAGCTATTTTACTGCCTGTGGTAGACAGAATTCTAAGGTGACTCCCAATGTCCCCTTATATAATCTCCTTCCCTTGAGTGTGGATGGAATATATGAACATGAGGTCTCACTCCTGTGATTATGGTACATTATATGTCAAAAGGGGGTCCTGAAGGTGTAATGAAGATGACTAATAACATATTTAAAGACTCCAAATTTTCATTTTAATTACTGAAAATTTTATATATGTACTTAAGATTACCAAACAGCTGATTTTGGGTTAATCAAAACAGAGATAATCTGGGTGGACCCAACCTAATCACATGAGCCCTATAAATTTGAACCTGGAGGTCAGAGACAGAAGTCAGAAACTGAAAGCAGCTGAGACTTTCTTTTGCTGGCATTGAATGAGCAACTGCCATGTTATAGAGAGGGCCATGTGTCAGGGAATGGTAGACGTCCTCTAGAAGCTGAGAACAGCCTTCCTTGACATTAATCAAGAACACAAGCACTTTCATCTTAAAATTGCAAGACACTGAATTCTGCATGAGTGCTAGGATTTGCATTTTGCTCACTGATGTATGCTCAGGGCCAAGAACAGTCCCTGGCACGTAGTAGACTTTTTATAAATACTTGTCAAATGAATCAATGGTTTTTAAATTGGATTAAATTGCCTGCTATATGCTATTGTTATCCTGATTGCATTGGCAGCGGAGGTAGAGAAAGCATAAAGTAAGGCCATTTTCCCTGAGGAATATACATTCTGTTGTTTTTCTTATAAAATAGAAATTAACATATAGAGAAAGACAAACTGAACAAACTTGCCTTTCTTCCCACAGTAGTCTGTTGAGTGCTATAGAGGGAATA
The DNA here is from genome assembly GCF_001890085.2 of Hipposideros armiger. NCBI lineage: Eukaryota > Metazoa > Chordata > Mammalia > Chiroptera > Hipposideridae > Hipposideros > Hipposideros armiger. Next base: position 3,254,337 of record NW_017731475.1, read on the forward strand.
TTATGAGCATAGGATTCAGACAAATTTGAGTTTGTACCCAGGTTCAGAGACTTACAGGCTCTCGTTATGTTGACAACCCCAGTTCTTCATCTATTGAGAGGGATTAATAATATCTACCTTGTAGTTATTGCAAAGATTAGGAGGAATATATGTACATGTGGGGTGTTCAATAAACAGTAACATTATTTTAGGACTGACTTAATGACTTCTGATGCTTTATTCTTCATATTGTCTTATATCCTTAAGTAAAGGTAATTTTTAATGTGAATGGGTGTTGATTGATTCCTCTTGGAAATGTTTATGTGTGTTGTTTTTGATCCATATCTACAAGGTATTCTTTATAATAGGTGCCCATCAAGGTTAATTTAGAGTTTAATCAATGAGAACACAGGTCATAATAGGTAATAATAGGTGCAATGTGGAGCGATGGAGGACATATTGCAGTAGAGATATGAAAATGTGAATTCCAGGCTCAACAACATGACCTTAGGGGAATGATGCACTTCCCTCTGCAGGAAACTCAAATGGTTCCCATATGGCCTTGGAATAAAATCAAAATCCCTACACTAGGACAAGAGGGGCTCTTCTCCTTGGTTCTAAGCTTCAAAAGACCTCACTCTGGTCCTACTTTGTCTATGCCCTTCCTTATGGAGCAATGAGTTTGTGGTCCTAATGGAATATGCCCACCTAGAGCGTGTGTCTACCTGTGAGATCATATTCAAGGTAGCTAGAACCCAGATCTCAGTATTCCTGGTCCAAATGAGCCTGAATCTACTTGAAAGGACTACACAGTCCCTTACCCTGGGTTGGTCCTGTATGAGACCACTTTGAAATTCACAGAAGCCAATTCCCAAACATTTTTCTCCCTCTGAGTTTGCTACTGTTTTCTCTGTTATAACACATTCCCAACTTCCACATTTCCTGATCTGCCAATCAGAATGAATTGCTTATTATTCAACTCTATGTTTTGTATATCTGTGTTGTATTTTGGCTGCTTGTCAGCCTCTATACTAGATTATAAATTTATGACAAGCAAATTATCCTTGTTCATGTTGGCACTCTTTTCTCTTTTTTTTTAAGATTTTTTTTATTGGGGATTTGGAGGAGAGAAACAGCATTGCGGAATCGGGGGAAGGGAACAGACAAGTTGCTCTCCTCTTTGTTCTTCAGTCTAGTTGTGGAGGATGTTGCTTCACTGACCCATGTTGGTATTATCATTGCACTCTTTCTGGGTGAAGCAGTGCTCACCGACCATTGGACAGCCGTTCACAGCAACTCACGTCCGCTGCCAGCCAGCCACCACTGCAGCCTATGCTGTCACTGGTAACTCACGGCAGCCCAGCTCCAGGTCGAGCTGTGTTTCACCATCTTTAACTGTAGAGGGCGCAGTGTCACTGGCCCCCGTGTGGGATCCAAACCGGAGCCCTGCTGCTCAAAGTTGGTGTCCCAAGCCAACTCCCAACCTACGCGCCACTCAGCCAGCCCTCATGTTGGCATTCTTTATAGTACATATTTAAGAGCCTTTCACATATCAAGCACACAGAAAGCCTTTGACAAATGAAAGAATGGAAATTTTTCAAGCTTTAGTTTCTCACCATTAAAAAGCAGAGTCCTACATAGATTATCTTGAATGTTATTTCCAGATCTAGTATTTTATGTTGCTGTATATGAAAATCTTAAGAGATTCCAGCGATCAGAAAAATGATATTGAAATGCATAATATAATAGACTCCTAGAGACCATGTAGACTAGGAAAGTGGGAGCCAATGTAAGAGTTTCACCTACAACATCCTGGAGAGATGATTACCCAGCCTGAATTGAAAAAAAATAAAAAAAAAAAAAATATATATATATATATATATATATATATGAATAAGAAGCTCACCAACTCGTAAGTCAACATTTTACTTTGTTTTCTTGAAATGTGAATGATCAGAAAGTCTTTCCTTATATGGAGCCTAGGGCAAGAATTCTTTCATTGAGACCAAACATTTCCAGTTTTGTGTTCCTATTGTGACAAGCATACAGACATCTCCCCTTTCTTGTGATCCTCAACTGAGCACATTCCAATCTCTCACTCCATCTTCCAAATGTTGTCTGAGCAGTACTGAAAACAATGGAGTTAGGAATGACCCTGTCTAGGTGCTTTTTCATCTGTGAAAACATCCCAGAGTAACTATTTTACTATGTTTTTCTTTGCAAGGGCAACACACTGTTGGCTCATATTGAGTTTATAGTCAAGTAAACTCTAGATTTTGTTCATAGAAATTGCTGTTAAGGCCAGGTGTCTCCTATCCTGTGAGATGATCTTGGAGCCCAATAATATCTTGTTAGTTTCAGCCCAATATTTCAACCTGTCATAATATTTTTAAAACTTTATTCAGTCATTCATCATATTAACTATGTCTCTCAGTTTTGTGTTAGCTGTAGATGTGATAAGCAGGCCCTCTAGTCTTCATTTAAGGTATTAGCAAAAGTGCTGAACACAGAGACAATTATCAAACAGTGCACCATGCCACCAGAACACTGTTTTCTAAATTATATTCTTCAACATATTAGTTCCATAAGATGCTAAAAGAAAAAGGAGGAAATGTTTTTCACAATTAGGTAAGCTTGAGAATCACCACATGCTATGAGCTCTTTCTTGGGAAGTTTCAGTGCATATTTCACTTTGTAAACTGAGAAGTTGTGCGGTAGTGAGAAGTCTTGTTTAACTTCAATTAACCCAACATATCCCAAGCTTATTTGTGTAAGAGGACCTGTTGGTAGTTGTTGTTTTTGTTGGTTTGTTTATTTTGACATCCTGCCATGTTCCAGATTCATGAAAAATACTTATAAGTTATACTCCATTACAACCCCAGTAATGTGCGTTAGAATTTTATCATGAGGGACCCAAATAAATAGGTACATGGTTTCAAAAATTCATTTTATCATTTTTGAGCTTTAAGATGAGGGTTTTTTGTCTCTCTACACTATTCAACATGATTCTTTAAAGACTGTGTGATTTAACACTCTGGGCTATTGAGATCTTTCTAGTAATTTATTTGTCTTATTGTATCTTTGCTTCATTTTCCTCTTCTCCATGATCCTTCTTTCTTCAATTTGAAAATAATTTCTCTTGATACAAAAATTGGAAGGAAAACAATAATTAAGAGTTCAGTCTTTCACCAACTTTACTCTGTCTCACCCAGATGGATTTGATCTTTATATTCTTTTCACCTCTGGGCAGAGCTAATTGTAATTTTTTTAAGTCATTTAAGTTCTGTATTTTATTTTTGTACTCCACAGCTCATTTTGGACTTTGACTTATGGTTCTTACAGGTTTATCACATTCTTGTTTTCATTTTTGTTATACAATATTTATTCTGTCTTTTGCACATATCTTTCAAACATATGATCTCATTCTACACAGTACCTAAGGTGCCATTTATTGTTTAAAAAATAATCAGTGATTGTATTATCAGAGTGTCATTGTTATTCTTCCATCTCTCTGAAGCAATCTTCCCTTTTAGAATCTCTCGCCATGCGGTCATACCTAATTTGTTTTATACGTTTTTGAGATGTGCTTTCCTGAAGTCCTGGGTAGGTGTCTGGCTGTCCCCCAGCATTCCTTTCCACAGCTTTATTACTAATTCCAAGAACATTGTTCACATTCTCCAAAGCTATTATCACTCCCATTGACTCAATCAGTTTTTTCTTGTTGCAAAGAATTAAGTTCAAAGTAGCAGTTCTGTTTGCTTATTTCTGGACTGATTGAGAGCTGAAATTATTGGCAAAACAATATCAAGTCAGTCAGGTAAGACTGATTTCTTCATTAAATACATAATGACTGCCTACTAAGTACTAGACAAAGTTCTTGCTGGAGGAAAGTTGGCAGAGAACAGGAAAGAGAGAGGAGGCAGAAGACATAGGAAACAAGCAAACAAAAAATACAAAATAATCTCAGTTAATGATAGGATTATATAAATAAAATAAAATATCATAATACAAATACTATAATACAATATGGGTCAGGGGTGTACTAATTTAAATTAGATGCTCAAAAAAGGCCTCACTTAGAAAGTAACATTTGAGCTGAGATCTCAATGCTAAGAGAGATCCAGGTTTAAAATATCTCTGGGTAGAATTTTCCACACTGAGGAAAAGTGAGTACACTAGCCTTAAAGTGTTGATAGTCTTGGCCTATTCTAGGAAGAGAAAAAAGGCCAAAGAACTAAGCATAAAGAACAGGGATGAAGTGGCAGGAAACAAGGTACCAGAAGTTGGCGGTGTTGCAGAGACAAGTAGAGGTCAGATCATGTCCCCTTGTAGAAAAGCTAAGTCATATAATAATGCCCTTGCAAGGTTTTAATTAGGGTGGTGACATACCTGGTTTATATTTTTTAAAAAGGACCCCAAGTCAAGAGTGAAGAACAGATGTGGGCATGATTGAACAAAATGGAAGCAAAGAGCCCAACAAGGGAACTATTAGTGACTTTAAGAACAGGAAGCTGCGGTCCCCCTCTCTGCCATAGCTCAACTCTCATTTTTGTCATCTTAGGCATGAATATATGTCTCCCCTGACTGACTAAACAATGCTTGGCATGCTCCCCAAACTAGATTGTTTTTTTGCAACTCTCTTTTCATTTTTTTGTTGTTTGTTTTTTTCTTATCAACATGCTCTTCTTTGTGTCTCTGTCATCTGGGTCAAGGCTTTTCACATAGTCTATGCCTTCTTAACATGTGATTCTATTCTATTACCCCATGTCTCAGAATTGTTTTGTTTTGTTTCTTTGAACCAGACTAATAGTCTGGATGCTCCATTTGTGTAAAAATATGTTATAAATGATGCCCTTGGAGTTACGCCATGCAGAGGCCCTGGATATTGGCTAAAATGTGTTTTAACCATGAGTCATGTACCATGTCCTACTTACATTTTATACTTCGAAGGACTTCTCTTGAGTTTCTCAAAATTATTAAGATGTTCCCATTTTAATAGCTGTGTTTTGGATATGAGGAAGGAAAGAAACTAACTGTTACTGAGAGAAGTCTGGGAAAGAAATAACCTATCTGGGTTCCTTCTTCAAATTAGCTAGCCAATTTGGTATGGCAAAACACTTCAAGTGAATCATACAACTTCAATAAAGAAACTCTAGTCACTAGGCAATAACACTTGCTTCACATCAGACACTGCTTTGAACGAGCCAACACTAATCGAGTTTTCTATGAATGCATTAGCTAAGCACCAGATTTCCAGGCTCCTTTTCTCTTACTCCATTGCTCCTCTGTCCATAGATAATACTGAACTTGCACACATATCTCAGGCCTTTTCTCCTTACTTGACCCCAGAGACTAGCCAAATCATAAATGGGGGCCATGTTCATTTGTTTTTCTCTGCTCTTTCTGGCTCCAGGATCATAGTATCAGTGAATCTTGCTTACAAACAGTTGCTTTAATTTCTCACCAAAGATTATTGTTTTTATTGCTAAACGATGGCGGTGGTAATTCTCCAAACTGCCTTGGACAGTTTTACTTGTTGGAATTTCACAGCTATAATGAGAAAGAAAAGAAAGTGTTCTCTGCTATTGCCAATAATATTTTCTTTTTAAAAAGAGGCAATCCTAAAACAGTCACCTCAGTGGTATATCAATAAAAAAATTAATAGTACTGTGTCACCATATGGATTTTTATGTACAAAGCAGAGGGATTATGGTATAGGGTATAGCCCAAATGTTTTCTGTGACTTACATCAATCCAGTAACATTATAGCTCAAGAAATGAGAATGTTGATATACTGTTAATGTTTCTTTCTAGGTGTTCTCTGATTATTTCCTGACTCAGTTACAACACAAATATAACATTGAGACTTGGGTTTCATTTCAAATCCTGTCACCAGAAAACTGTAAGCAGTTGGACAGGTCACATTATCTCTTTGGACCTCAGTTTCCTCACTTAGAAGGAAATCCTGCCATTTGTGAAAACATGAATGGAACTTGAGTACATTCATTACGCTAAGTGAAATATCAGATAGAGGAAGACAAACACTCTGTGATCTCACTTATATGTCGTTGCCAGGGGCTGGGGTTTGAGGGAAACGGGGAGATGTTGGTCAAAGGGTACATAGTCTTTCAGTTACAAGACAAATAATTCTGGTGTCTAATGTACAGCAGAGTGACTATAATTAATAGTACTGTATGGTATACTTAAAAGTTGCTAAAAGAGTAGATCTTGAGTGCTCTCACCACAAAACAATAAAATGATAACCATGTGAGGTGATAGACGTATTAACGAGCCTTATTGTGATAATCACTTCACAATATACATATATCAAGCCATCATGCTGTACACTTTAATTTACACAATGTTATTTTTCAATTATATCTCAATAAAGATGGAAAAATTAAAATAAATAAATAAGTAAAATAAAATAAAAGTGTTGCATTATAAAATGAGTCCAAATGTCCTTTCCATTCTAAAGTTACATTTTCTTTTATCAATATTTTTAACGAAGACAAAAATATAATGAAAGCAGTTTTGTCTATATTTTCTCTCTTTTTTTTCCCCTTAGCACAATGAAGGTCCTACAGTGTGAAATGAAAACCTTGGATTCTGCTGAGCATTTTTCTTTAAAATTAGAATTTGTTTCCTTGTTTCACGTTCTGCTTTATGTCCTTGTCTGACCAAAGTGCTCTTCTCCCTTCAGCATTTCAGCATGTCGTACATCAAAAGGTTTAGTTGGGGCGGGGGGGGGGGGGGGGGGGGGGGGACAGGGGATCAGGAGCAACTGGAAGAGGGAACAAAGACTAGGTGATTATTTGTAGTTTATGCAGAAAAAGTTAGATTTAGATATTCCTCTGTGTCCAGCTCTTCAGCTGTGTGAATCAACTCTAAACTTGAAAAAGAAAGGGTGTCGTTTTTAAGTTCGGATTTAGGAAATGTAATACAAGTTAACACTTGGGTTTGTAGATTTTCCATCACATAATCATCACATATTCAAAAGGAGGTGAGCTTTTTGTACATTTTTATGGAACCCCTGGTGTGTGTGTGTGTGTGTGTGTGTGTGTGTGTGTGTGTGTGTATGTGTGTGTACACACACACACACACGTACATATATATACATATATATTTACATATATACATATATGTGTATATATACACATATATAT
>NW_017731475.1:3266481-3299854 GCF_001890085.2 Hipposideros armiger
GTTTTAGAGGGGCTACAATTCTTCTACTACTGATGAATTGAAATATTTCTTTATAGGGTTGTCAGCTTTTTCTGTTTTCTCTTTCAAAATTTGCCTGTTAATAACCTTTGCTCATTTTTTCCTTTGGGATCAACAGCTTTTTCTTATTGATTTCCAGATGTTTCTTGTACAGTCTAAATATTAATCCCCTGTTGGCCTCATTTAATCACTTGTCTCTTTACTGTATGAACAGTCTCATCATTAAGCAAATATTTTTTTTCTGTATATAATCAAATTCATCACTGCTTTTTGAGACAGTTTTGGAAAACAGGGCATAATTAACAATGCCCTATATTGCCAAGAGATTAGGTAAGAAGAGGATGAGGTGATCGTGCAAAATGAGATGGAGTGGTACAGGCAGAAGGTATGGGATCTTGAATCTCAGTCTTCTAGTATACACAATTAGAATATTAATACCAGAACTGCAACTGTGAGACTGTTTGTGAGGAACTAATAATATAATTTTGCAAACTAGAAAGGTTCTCATAAATGTTTGTAGGTTTTATGATAACTACTTTTAATACATAGTCTGGATCTACTAATAGTCTTCACATGATATAAAGGCCTGGTTAAAATTTAAATGGTACAAAACACAGGGTTTATGTGTGCTTTTTTTTTTGGCGATAAACTAGTTTATTATGCATTTCAGATATTTAAAATTCCTATTAAATAGTTGTCCATTTAAATTAAGCACCATTTAAAGCATGTTTTATTATGTTGGATATACTCCTGACTTTTCATAAATTCATGATAAAGTATTTCTATGTGTGCTTTTATTTGATATTTAATTCTCCATGAAGCAGCACCTCAAAATTTTAGAGAATGTATGTGGTCTTAAGTTACAGAACATAGTATCTGAGTGTTCTTACTCAGAAACCTGCAATTTACAGAATAATGACATTTTGCAATACTAGATTTATTTCTGAAAGTACGTGCTTTTAAAATTAAGTTATTTAAAAACACAGTTGGTAATATGAATTTGAAGGTATGAGATTTGCATCTTCATCTATGATTTAAATAATAACTAACATAATTGGCTACTTTAAAAACCCAGACTTTTCTAAGAAGTTAAATCCAATATTGCATAGAAGATTATGTTTCTGAAAAAAGCTATATATTTTAGAACTGCAAAACCAGAGCAATATTTCACAAAGTGTATTCTACACATTTTCTAAGCTACTTTAATAAAAGCTACATTGAAAAAGTTTCCATAATCAAACAGGCTTAAACAACACATATACAAAGGTCTGACAAGTCTGTGAAATTGTTGCAACAATGTTGCTAACATTTTTTTATATCAGAGGAATTATTCATTATGAATTTGTACCAACTGGACAGTTAACCAAGTTTACTATTTGGAGGTGCTGAAAGGCTGAGTGAAAAAGTTAGACGACCTGAACTTTTCGCCAACAATTCATGGCTCTTGCATCACGACAATGCACCAGCTCACATGGCACTGTCTGTGAGGGAATTTTTAGCCAGTAAACAAATAACTGTATTGGAACACCCTTCCTACTCACCTGATCTGTCCCCCAATGACTTCTTTCTTTACCCGAACATAAATGAAATATTGAAAGGAAGACATTTTGATGACATTCAGGGCATCAAGGGTAATACAACAACAGCTCTGATGGCCATTCCAGAGAAAGAGTTCCAAAATTGCTTTGAAGGGTGGACTAGGCACTGTCATCGGTGCATAGCTTCCCAAGGGGAGTACTTTGAAGGTGACCATAGTGATAGTCAGCAATGAAGTTTGTCTAGGATGAGTTTGCAAACTTAATTGTCAAAGCTTCACATATTTTGATGCAAAACTGCATCAGTTTTTATTATTCCATTGTTCATTGTGAAAATATAATATGAGATGTGATGATTATATAGAATTGCCTGAATTTATTAAATTTTATTTCTGGATTCATCTAGTGGGAGCAGCATAGCCTGGAATAAATATCTTTCTTACGTTTTGTCTATTTATTCTATGAGTGAATGAGAAGGTATATTAAAGTTTCCCACTATCATTTTGAATTTTTCTTTTTTCTTTTTATCCTATTAATTTTTCTTTCTGAAATATAAATCCATATTAAGTGCATTCCAATTTAGAATTATTTTATCTTCCTGTTGGATTGACAATTTTATTGCTATAAAATGTCCCTCTTTTCTAACAATGCTTCTTGCTTCAAAGTCTACTTTGCTTTATTCCCTAATTCTTGTTCATGGTATTTTTTTTCCTGTTCGTTGATTTTTAAAATTGTTCCTTGTAAGGGCCGGCCGAGTGGCTCAGTTGGTTAAGAGCTCGCTCAAGAGTTTGAGCTCTGAGCAATAGCAGTTCGATGCCCGGCCCGAGCTGAGCAGCCGCTGAGCTGCCAACAGGTGGCAGGATGGCTCAGCTTAAAAATAAATAAATAAAATAAAATTGTTCCTTGTAAAAGGAATTGAATTACATTATATTTAGCTTTCTTTTCTGTCTTTTCTGGCATTATTTGGAAAAATGGATACTTTTATTATCTTATTTTCCTTCTACTTACTTGCAAGATATATGTATGTACCTTTGGTTGTTACCCAAAAGATCACAACACTCATCTCTGAGTTATTAGTCTAATACAAAATATTGATTTTAATATTTCCCCAGTAATTCTAGCACATTTTCAATAAAGTTCTTGTTTAAATATTTCAATAATTTTATTGGATTATTTATTTTTTCATTATTGAGTGTTATGAGTCTTTTAAAAAATATGTATTCTGAATACAAGTCATTTATCAGATATGTGTTTTAAAAATATGTGCCTATCTTTTCATTTTCTTAACAGTGCCTTTTGAAGAGCAGACATTTTTACTTCTGATGGTATTTGTCGTTTTTTTCTTTATGGTTCCTGTTTTCTGTGTATTATCTAAGAAATTAAATTACCTAATGTAAGGTCACAAAGATTTTCATATATATGTATTTTGAAAATATATGTGTTTTGTGTGCGGTGGGGGGGGGGTCACCAGGCAGATACCCATGTATGAAACCAGCACTTATTTGCAGAATTGTTTTATTTCAAGGATCCCAGAGATTTCAAACTATCACACCAGCCCACTCATAGACTTCAATAATTTATTAATTTTAGTTTTTTTCCCTACCTACCTTTATGAGTGTAATGTCTTTCTCCTGTTGTCTGTCAAAATTGAAACAGTTCGCACATTCCATCTCTGTGGGCTTTTTATCATTGGTAATCCAGTTCCCCTGTGAACCTGATAACCTCAGCTCTCTAATGAACAAAAACAAATATATGATTATGCAGAATTTAGCCTTTTCTTCAATTCGAGAATATCACTTGACATTCTCTTTCAGTTTTCTTTATCCTAAGCTGTTTTGGAACTCTTCATTTGCATCCATTTTTTTTACATAGAATATTAAGTTGAAAATATTTTATATCAGCACTTAAAAGGTCTCATTTCATTGTACTCTGACTTCTTTATCTTTTGAGAAGTCTTCTGTTAGTCATATTATTGCTGTTTTTCAGATAATGTACCTTTTTCTCTGAGTGTTTCTAAGAATTTTTATTTGAGTTTGCTATTCAACAGTTTTACTGTAGTGCACTTAAATTTGAATTACTTTGGATTATTTTTCTCTAGAAGTTCATTTAACTCCTGAAATATGTAGATTAATGGATTTCATCAGTTTAGGAAATTCTCAGCCATTATCCCTTAAATACTGCCTCTGTTCTATCCTCTTCTTCTGGAACTCCAATTATAGATGATGTTATTATTTTTCATTGTGTCCACATACATTTCTTCTTTCTATTTTTTGTATTTATATATTCAGTTTTAAAGATTTCTATTAAATTATAGCTACCATACAATATAATATTAGTTTCTGGTGTACACCATAGTTATTCAACATTTATATACCTAAAGAAGTGATCACCAATATAAGTTCAGCAGCACTTTACCATGTTATCACAATTTAACTATATTTCCCATGCTATACATTACATCCCCATGACTTTTTGTCTTATAACTGGAAATTTGAGCCTCTTATTCCCCTTCACCTTTTTCCCCTTTTTAATTTTTCAATATTAATTTATATTAATGTCAATATTAGTTTATATTAATTTCAGGTGCACAGCATAGTGGTTAGACATTTATATAGTTTAAGCAGTGATCCACCTGTCTAGTCTAGTACTCATCTGGCACTATGCATAGTTATTATATTATTATGTTCCCTATGTTGTCCTTTATAGCCTCATGGCTGTTTTGTAACTACCTATTTGTGCTTCTTAATCCCCCCTCCCATCTATCACTCTGATAAATCTAGTGCTCATCTGACACCATACATAATTATAAATTATTATTGACTATATTCCTTATGCTATACCCTACATCCCCATGACTACTTTGAAACAACAAACTTGTATTTCTTTTTTTTTTTAGATTTTTTTTTTAATTGGGGAATTGAGGGGATGGGAACAGCACTGGGGAATTGGGGGAAGGGAAACAGACAAGTTGCTGTCCTTTTGTTCTTCAGTCTAGTTGTGGAGGATGTTGCTTCACTGGCCCAAGTTGGCACCATCATTGCACTCTTCCTAGGCAAGGCAGATCAGTCGCCGGCTTCTGGACGGCCACTCACAGCAGCTGCTGGCTACACACGGTAGCCCATGGCAACCCACTGCAGCAGGGGCTGCAGCCTACGCCGTCGCCAGCGACTCACAGCAGCCCAGCTCCAGGTTGAGCTGTTGTTCAGCATCTTAGCTGTAGAGGGCAGTGTCACTGGCCCTCAAATGTGGGATCCGAACCGGGGCCCTCTGGCGTCCCAAGCCAGTTCTTAACCATCGCGCCACTCGGCCGGCCTGACAAACTTGTATTTCTTAATTCTCTCACCTTTTTCACCTACCCCCAAAATTCCCTCCCATCTGGCAACCATCAAAATGTCCTCTGTTATCTATGAGTTTGTTTTTGTGTTGTTTCTGCATTTATTTTGTTCTTCAGTTTCCACACATAAGTGAAATCATGTGGCATTTGTCTTTCCCCGTTTCCATTCAAAACAATACTTCTAGGTCTATCCATGTTGTTGCATATAGCAAGATTTCATTTTTTCTTATGGCTGAATAAATACTCCATTGTAAATGTGTACCGCTTCTTCTTTATCCATTCATCCATTGATGGACTCCCAGGTTGCCAGCATATCTTGGCTGCTGTAATTAACATATGGATGCACGTGTCCCTTCGAAGTAGTGTTTTGGGTTTTTACAGATAAATGCCCAGAAGTGGGCTTACTGGGTCTTTATTTGTTTCTTGTTATAGCCTTTCTTTAAAGTCTATTTTGTCTGGTATATGTATTGCGAACTCAGCTTTTGTTTGCTTCCATTTTCAAAAAATATCTTTTTCTATGCTTTTACTTTCATTTTGTGTGGGTCTTTGGACCTGAAGTCTCTTGTAGGCAGCATATGTAAGGGTCTTGTTTTCTTATTCATTCTGCCACTCTATGTCTTTTGATTGGAGCATTTAATCCACTTACATTGAAAGTAACTGTTGATAGAAATGCAGTCATTGCCATTTATTATTTATATTATTGATCTTTTTTTTTTTTTTAATCTTAAAGAAGTCCCTCTAACATTCCTTGTAATATTGGTTTGGTGGAGATGAACTCCTTTAGCTTTTTCTTGTATGTGGAGCTCTTTATCTGTCCTTTGATCCTAAATGATAGCTTTGCAGGGTAGAGTAAACTTGGTTGAATAATCAAATTGCTTTTTATCATATTGAATATTTCATGCCAATCCCTACTGGCCTGCAAAGTTTCTGTTGAGAAATCAGCTGACAGTCTTATTGAAACACCCTTGTAGGTAACTAATTGCTTTTCTTTTGCTACTTTTAAGAGTCTCTCTTTCTGTTTAACTTTTGGAATTTTAATTATGATGTGTCTTGGTGTGGGCCTATTTGGGTTCATGTTGTTTGGGACTCTCTGTGCTTCCTGGGCTTGTATGTCTATTTCTTTTCCAAGCTTAGGGAAGTTTTCCATCACTATTTCTTCAAATAGGCTTTCAATTCCTTGCTCTCTCTTTTCTCCTTCTAGTAGCCCTATAATGCGAATGTTGGTATGTTTGATGTTGTCCCAGAGGCACCTTAAACTGCCCTCATTTTATTAATTTTTTTTTGTTCTGTTTGGGTGTTTTTTGCTATCTGATCTTCCAAATTGCTGATTTGATCCTCTGCTTCATCTAATCTACTGTTGATTCCCTCTAATATATTCTTCATTTCACTTATTGTATTCTTTGTTCCTGAACTGGTTCTTTTTTATGTTTTCTATCTCCATTTGTATGTTTCCTATCCCTTTGTTGAAGTTCTCTCTGAGATTATTGAGCATCCTTATATCCAGTGTTTTTTACCCTGAGTCTGGTAGATTGCCTGTCTCCATTCTGTTTAGTGCTTTTTCTGGAGCTTTATTCTGTTCTTTTATTTGGGATATGTTTCTTTGTCACCCCATTTTGGCTGCCTTCCTGTGTTTGTTTCCATGTATTAGGTAGGGCTGCTATGTCTCCTGGTCTTAATAGAGTGGCCTTATGTAAAAGATGTGCTGTGAGACCCAGTGGCCCATTCTCCCTGGTCACCTGAGCCATGTGTTTTAGATGTGTTCCTTGTGTGTTTGCCCTCCTGTTGTAGTTGAGCCTCGGTTGCTATTTGCATTTTAATGGAAGAGATTAAGCCTCACGCTGATTTGTTTTGAGGACTGGCTGTGACTACAGTGGAGAAGCTGTTGTGCAGGGTCTGATTCTAAGAGGGAAGATTGGCTTTAGCAGGGCGCTGGTGCCTTCCCAGTCTCCCCTCTGGGTGTGTTGCTCTTGAGGACAGCCGGTGATGCTCAGGTTCAATTTGCTCAGGTCATCAGGTGTGACAGCCCCGGGGCCTCCTGGGAGGGGCCTCACCACAGGCCAAGTTCAGCTGCAGCCTTTGTCCTGCACAAGGTCACCTGGTATGAGCCACAAAACAATCCACAGTTGGCTACCACCCATGCTGGGCTTGGAGTTGCTTTAAGAGGCCAAGCTGGGAAGAGATCTGAGGTCAGCTGCTACTAGTGCCAGGCTTGGGGCTGCTCAGCAAGGGTACAGGACATGCCAAAGCCAGATGCTGCTTCTTTGGGTTTTGTGAACCTTTGAGAGATTTTAGGAAAGTCCACAGCATGAGCCAAGACAGGGAGTTTGTATGGAAAAGCCACTGTAAGTAGCTTGCATGGGCCTGCAAGTAGGTTGGGACAGGGTCTCAGGGAATCAGGGTGAATGAATGGTGTTAGCCAGATTGATGGAAACTCAGATATGGTGGCCACCTCTATCTGCCTGCCGGGAGTGGAGGGCTCAATAAAGAAACACTGGATTCTGCCAGCACTTCTCTCTGGGAGAAAACTGTCCCTTCAGTCATTGCCCTGAAGCCAGAAAACTCAGTCCTCCCCGTATGTCCCTGGCACCTTTCAAGCTGCTGCCCAAGTGCTGGAACTCAGAGTGAATGAGTTTATCAGTGAGTAATTCCATGGGCAGGCTCTTTAAGAGGCACACCTGGGACTGCAGCCATCGTCTGTCTCATTCAGCCACAATCTGCACTGGTTTTCACAGCCGGAAGTTATGCGACTTTTCTCCCCAGCTCTCAAACCCTGGGCTAGGGAGCCTAGTGTGGAGCTGAGACGGCTCACTCTTCCGGGGTAGGACCTCAGCAGTTGAGACATTCCTCCCAATTTTTAACAGTCACACGTGTGAAACTAGCCTATTCTACCAGTCTCAAGGTTGACTTCTTCTGTATGTCTTTAATTATAGGGCTTTTGTTCAACTAGACTTCAGGTGATTCTCTGTGATGGTTGTTCTGTAGTTAGTTATAATTTTTATGTAGTCATGAAAGGGGAGAAGCATAGCATTTACCTACTCTGCCATCTATTTATTATTTTTCCCCTCTGTACTTTAGTCTTTATACTTTTATTTAACCTGTTTTTCAGTTAAATAATTATGCCTGTTTCTTTGTGTAACCTCATGTTAATCTAATCTATTGAATTCATAACTTTTGATATTATACATTTTTTAGTTCTGAATTTTTTTTCTTTTCATATATTCTACTTCTTGTGGTGAAACTTTCCATATTTTCATCTATATTTTCCACCTTTTATTTTCTATTTTTGAATATATTAATCATAGGAATGTTGAAGTCCTTGTCACTGAACACTGATACCTGGATCACCTGTGCCTTTTTCTACCATCGGTCTTGGTTTTGGGTTATATGGTCCTGTGTATTTATATACCTAGCAAATTTTTTTTATTGAATGCCAAATATTGTATATGTCAAATTATAGAGGCTTCAGATGAAGTACACCATTTTCTCTGTTCGGCAGATAGGGTACGGACTAATCACTTTATTCCAACAGGGATTTAATTTAGTAGATACTAGATACAGTTTTGATAAAACTACTTCTGGTTCTATTAATTGAACATTGCCCAATTAAGTAGGCCCTGTTAATTGGGCACAGCACTCCAGTATTTTCAACTGAGAACTTGTTCAACTGAATGTGTTTACCAGATCTCCTTTCACAGTGGGACCTTAATGCAAATTGTTGTCTTTGAAACTTTGAGTTTGCCAAAAATCTCTGCTGTGCTTTTCACAGGTGTTTTTGTTTGTTTGTTGTAGCTTCTTTGCCTCCTGCCCTATGAATCTTCAGTAATAAATAAATGTCTTTTGGGGAAAACTGAGTGCAAGATAACTTTTAAGTGTTTAGCATTGTCACTATAGTGTGTGATATTGTAAAGGTTCTGACAGTTTCTGTTTTCTAACAGTGCCTTTCTTCCAGGGCAAAGCTCAGTTTCTCAGTCTCTTGCCCACACCCTGATTGACATATATTCCCACCAAAAAAAAAACCAAAAATAACAAAACAAAACAAAAACTCCACCAAATCCTGCTAAACATTGTCAGTTCATTTCTCCATTGTTCTCTCTAGAATATTAGTCATTCTTACTGTCATGCTTCCAAAACCCTCTTAATGATTTGAAACAGTGCTTTAAATTTTATTCAACTCTTCTATTTGTCCTCAATGGAAGCACTGAGAAGTTGTATGATGCTCTATTAAATTATATGATAGAGCATGCTTTAATATCTCTTAAGGTATTTACAATGTCATTTAAGAATCTAAATTTGAGTGAAGATTCAACTTTTCAGGATACTACCAATGCAAAAGACTTAAATAATTTAATAAAATGTTATTACATTCTCAATGTGGCTAAATTCATATAAGCATATGTGATGACAGTTCATAAAAGCCTACTTTCATAAATGATTGCAGGCAAAAATTCTTTTGAAATATATCATAAAACACCTCCTGGTAACAGAAATAATATAACATTAAAATGTGTGTTTTATTGTTCAGTAGAGGAAATATGGTTTTACTGATACCAAAATACACCATTTTCTAGTGTAGTTTCTATTCTGTCTTAGAATAACAAGATTCAATAGTGTTTGTCCTTTAAAGCATTCTTACTGGACTTGATTCCCTTCCCCTGTACAATTCATTGCTAAACTTTTATTTTCAGTTTATATTACCTCTCTCTTTTTCCAGATGGTTCTTCAGATGTCTTCAAATGAATTACAATGTAATCCAGCATTTACCCAGACTCTATTCAACATTCTTATTTGTGACAACATGATTACTACATATCTTTAATCTAAACCAGTGATGGCAAATAGATTTCATCTTGTATGGCATTTCTAATCAAATGGAAAAACTATCTTAAGCCGTTTGAAAAGATTCTAAAGGCATATCCAAGACCAATCTGAAAATGTACCAGAATAATTTAATGAGGTCTGTCATGCATTGGAAGGAGGAATAGTAGCAGGCAGTCTTATTGGATCTTAAGTACTTAAAGTTGGACACAATGTTAAAATTCAAAAAAGATTTGTTAATTGACTGATTGAACTTTACTGGAAACTCATGGACACAATAACCAAAAAAGACTTCTTATTTTATTAATAACTATTTATTTGAAAAAGGATTATTCTGTATCAGTAGTTCACTGGACTCCTGCTCTTGACCTCATATCTTATTCATCTTTATATCCTACTGTAGGACTTGTCAGTGTGTCCAATGGTAAAGGCTCACTAAATAATCTTTGACTGAACTTAATTGATTTTTAAGTATAAATAACCTAAATCTCCTGAAATGTTTATTATTAGCATTTTATAATAATCTTATATTTGTCAAAGAATACAAGTAAAGACAGAGGTGGAGAAAACATATTTTCATTGATGTAATATAGATGAAACTGGTGTAAGCTGAAATAGATGTAAAATATCTACTGCTTAAAATGTATTTTGAATGATTATTAGATTTGTCCCAATCTATTGGGGAAAACAAATTGCTAGTTAAAATCCTTAAAGAAGGGTTTTGAACCATAAAGGGACCTACCAGAGGTACTTATCACTCAATACATTGTTACCATTGTTACTTTAAGCAGTTACCTTAGATCAATTAAAAATAAAAAGAGATGGTTTTATTTTACCTTAATTTACTTCTTCTCTAATTCTCTTCCTTTCTTTCTGTAGAGCACAGTTTCTAACCCACTATCATTTCCCTTTTTTTAAGAACTTCTTTTAACATTTCTTAGAGTGGTGAATTCCTTCCATGTTCATTTGTCTGAGAAAGTCTTTATTTCTCCTTTATTTTTGAAAGATAATTTCACTGGATTATAGGATTCTAGGTTGGTGGGGTTTTTTCCTTAAACATTTTAAATATTTAATTCCACTCTCTTCTTGCTTGCATCATTTCTGACAAGAAGTTCACTATAATTTTTATCTCTCTATTTTTTTCCTTTACAAGTAAAATTGTGATTTTTTTCCTCTAATCTCTTTGAAGGTTTTCTCTTTATCTTTTGTTTTATGAAGCTTGGATATGATATGATGAAATGTAATTGTTTTATTACTTTGATTTTGTTTCTTTGTTTGTTTTCTGTACTTGTGTTTGGTGTTTTCTGTGCTTGGGCCTGTGGTTTAGGATCTGTATTGATGTGAAAAGGTCTGGACCATTAGTACTTCAAATAATTCTCCTGCTCCATTCCCTCTTTCTTTTCCTAATAATCAAATCATGCATGTTACACCTTTTGAAATTATCCCAGTTCTTGGATATTCTGTTCTGCCCTTGTCATTATCTTTTCTCTTTTAATTTCAGTGTGAGAAGTTTCTACTGACCTATATTGAAGCTCACTGATTATTTCTGAGACCATGTTTAGTCTATTGATGATCCCAAAGGCATTCTTCATTTCTGTTGCAGTGTTTTTGATTGTTTCAATTCTTTCATAGGTTTTTTTTAAATTTTTCTTTGCTTACATTACCCATCTGTTGTTACCCATTGTCTACTTCTTCCATTAGAGTCCCTAACATGTTAATCACAGTATTTTCAATTTTATGTCCAGCACCTGTGTCACAGGGTTGAGTTCTGATGCTTGCTTTGTCTCTGGGGACTCTGGTCTTTCTTGCCTTTTAGCATGCCTTGTAATTGTTTGTTGTTGTTGAAAGCTCAGTCTGATGGGAAATGAGGCAAACAGGTCTTTAGTATGAGCTTTTATGTTGACCTGGCTAGGAATTAGGCTCTATGCAATGTTAACTGTAACCGTATGTGCCAGAGGCTTCAAATGTCCTTTTTTGTTTTTTGTTTTGTTTTTTTTATCTCCCTGTTGACATCAAGCCTCTCTAAGCACTCTTCCTCAGAGAGCATCTGTAATCTAATGTTTTTATACTGAGCACTGTTGGTGTGGTGGTAATGTGTGGAAGTATTCTTTAATCTTATTATTAAACTTGTACATTTAGTGAATGTTTGTTCTTCACTGTGGTGACTGTGACCTTCATGGGTGTTTCTAACCTGTCTCCCTCCTTAGGGGACAATAAGGCTAGAGAGAGTTGGAAAAGGAGCAGTGCCCTTACTTCAGATGGGATAAAGTTCTGGTAAAACCTTTTCCCTGGAAAATAGGCCTTTGTTATGGAAAGTCTCTTTTTTTTTTCTTTTTTCTTTTTTCTTTTTTTTTAGCTGAGACATCCTGCCACCTGTTGGCAGCTCAGCAGCTGCTCAGCTCGGGCCACGAATCAAACTGCTGTTGCTCGGAGCTCAAACTCTTGAGCGAGCTCTTAACCAACTGAGCCACTCGGCTGGCCCTGAAAAGCCTCTTGATCTCTTTCATAATGATGACTCTTCCCCTACTTCTGTCAATGTTATTAGGATATTTTTCTGGGCTCTTCATCATAAAAACCCAATGAAGTTCCTGAAGGTAAAGTCCACAAAATTGTGACCCCTCTCCCCCCTCCCAAAGCCTACAGCCCTCAGGGATTTCTCACTCTCATGATCAGCCTCGAGCAATTCATCAAAATTATTACGTAAGTGTTCCTACCAGTTTATATCTCCAGTGGCTTCCACTCAAAGTAAGCAGGTATTGGATGTGATTCTGTATTCACCTATGTTTCCAGATTTCAGGGTGGAGATTTGCCTTGTTGTGTGGATCTTTGCTGGGGCCAGGAAAAACCATTGCTTTTCAGGTTGTCCAGCTTTTCTTGTTTTCAGGACAGAAATGACAGCTTTCAAGTTTTTTTATATAGGGGTCAAAACCAAAAGTCTTGGACTAGTAGGAGGGGCAGAGATACTGAATGGGCTACTCCCACAACCATGTGTGGTAGTTAAAAATTGAAAGGGATATGTTGGCTGGGGAAGTTCCCCCTGAGGACTGAGGGATCCCAGCTCCATACCAAGCTGCCCAGCCCAGGTTTTCAGTGCTGGGAAGACAATTCCCCATAACTTCTGGCTCTGAAAATCAGTAGAGATTGTGGCTGAGTGAGGCAAAAGGCTGCTAAAGTCTCCAGCATTCCTCTTAAAGAGTTTCCACTAGACTTACTCACTGATGGTTCACTTGCTCTGAGCACCATGGTTGTGGCAGCAGATTGAAAAGTTCCAGGGACATACCAGGAGGAGCTGAATTGTTGGGCTTCAGGGTGAGGCCTGGAGGGGCAGCTTTCTTCCAGACAGGAGGGCAGGCAGATGCCATTTTTCTTTTTTGAGCCCTCCCCCAACCCAGCCTTTAAGCGTAAGCAGGTGCCATATCTGAGTCTCCATTAACCTGGCTAACACTGTCCTCCCCTCCCTGGTGATTCCCTGAGACCCCACCATGCGCAACTTGAGAGCCCACCCATGCCACTTCTAGTGGCTTTTCCATACAAAAGAAGGTCTTGGCTTGTGCTACAGACATTCCTAAAATATCTCAAAAGTTCAAAAAACCCAAACAAGCAGCATCTAGCCTCAGTGTGCCTCTAACCTCTTGCTAAGGAACCCCAACCCCAGCACTAGTGTCAGCCTGCTTCAGTTCACAGCTTATCTTCTTCCAGGCACCTGCATGCCTGGAAGAAGTGGCAACCATCTGAAGATCACTTTGCTGTTCATACTAAGTTATCCTGGACATGGTACAAGCAGTGGCTGAACTTGGCCTGTACCAGAGTCTCTTCCAAAAGTCGTCAGAATCAACATACTCAGTGGTCAGCTTTAGACCACACCAGGACACCACCCAACCACCCCCACAAATAGCACACTCAAAAAGCAGACTTGGCAGGGACCAGAGCCCCACTAAAGCTAATCCTGCTCAGTAGAATCAGCCCTGCCCAATAACACCTTCACTCTAGTCATGGTTAGTTCTCAGAACCAGTCAGCCTGGGGTTCAGTCACTCCCATTGATTTGCAAACAGCAATCAAGGCTCAGTTACAACAGGATGGCACACACACCCACACACAATGGACACACCTGGAGCACCCAGCTCAGGTGACATGGGAAAATGCATCACTGGGCCTCTCAGGACGCCTACTACATAAAGCCACTTTACCAAAACTGGGAGACATAACAGCTCCACCTAACACATAGCAGCAAACAAAGAGAGGCAGCCAAAATGGGGAGACAAAGAAACATGTCCCAAATTAAAGAAAAGAACAAACCTCATTGTAGGGTCAACCCTCACACAGCTGCTCATAAACTGTGGACACAACTAATCCTCACAGCTAGTCAGCCTGGGAGTCAATCCCACCTACTGACAAGCCAAAAGCAATGAAAGCTCAACTTCTCTGAACAGGAAAAGCCACACAACACAAGGAACACCTCTGTACACACACACACACAGGAGAAAAGGAAGACTGAGTAATTCAAATATAAAGGACACATACCACATAAGTCCACCCAGAAAAGATTCAGACCTAAGGGATCAACCTGTCACATCGAAGCAAGCACAAAGAGTAAGCCAGAATGGGGAGACAAAGAAACACAGCCCAAATAAAAGAACAGAAGAAACCTCCTGCATCAGTGGAATTAGAGGAAATAGAGGTAAACAACCTATCAGACACAATGTTCAGAACACTGATTATTAGAATGTTCAAGGAAATTAATGAGAATATAAAGAAGGATAGGGAAATCATGAAAAACAACCAGCTAGAATTAAAGAGTACAATTACTGAATTAAATAACAAATTCGATGGAATTACTAGCAGATTGGATGAAGCAGAGGATCAAATCAGTGTCTTAGAAGACAGGATAGCAGGGATCATCCAAGTGGAACAACAAAACAAAAAAGAAAGAAAAAAACACTAAAAATAGCTTAAGAGAGCTGGGCAACAACATCAAGTGCAACAACATGCATATCATAGGAATACCAGAAGGAGAAGGGAGGGAACAAGGGATCAAGAACATATTTGAAGTAATAATGTCTGAAAACTTCCCTAACCTGGCAAAAAAAATTGACATACAAGCACAGGAGGTGCAGAGAGTTCCAACCAAGATGATCCCAAACAGATCCACACCAAGACACATTATAGTGCAAATGGCAAGGGTTAAAGACAAAGACAGAATCCTAAAAGCAGCAAGGGACAGGCTGCAAGTTACTTACAAGGGCACCCCCATAAGAATATTAGCTGACTTTTCTATAGAAACTTGGCAGGCCAGAAGGGAGAGACAGGACATTTTCAAAGTGATGAAAAACAAAGGCCTACAACCTAGATGGCTTTATCCAGCAAGGTTATCATTTAAAATTGAAGGAGAGATAAAGAGCTTCCCAGAAAGAATAACCTAAAGGAATTCATTACCACCAAGCCAGCATTGCAGGAAATGTTAAAAGGGCTTCTTTAAGCAGAGGAGAGAGAAAAACAACCTAACTAATGAAGACCAGGAACACAAATAACAAAATGGCAATAACTACACACCTATCAATAATCTCATTAAGTGTAAATGGATTGAATGCTCCAATCAAAAGACATAGGGTGGCTGAGTGGATAAGAAAGCAAGACCCTTGCGTATGCTGTATACAAGAGACTTACCTCAGATCAAAACACCCATACAGGCTGAAAATAAAGGGATGGAGTAAAATATTTCATGCAAATGGAACTGAAAAAAAAGCTGGAGTAGCAATACTTATTATATCAGATAAAATGGACTTTAAATTGAAGAACATAATAAAGGACAAAGAAGGGCACTTCATAATAATAAAGGGATCGATCCAACAAGAGGACATAACCCTAGTAAACATCAATGCAGCTAACATAGGAGCCCCCAAATATATAAAAAAGATTTTGACAGATAAAGACAGAGATCGACATTAACACTATCATAGTAGGGGACTTCAACACCCCATTGTCACCAGTGGACAGATCCTCCAGACAGAAAATCAACACGGAAACAGTGGCCTTAAATGACACGTTAGACCAGCTGGATTTAATCAATATTTTTAGAGCAATTCACCCCAAAGCTACAGAATATACATTCTTCTCAAGTGCACATGGAACATTTTCCAAGATAGACCACATCTTAGGACACAAAACAAATCTCAATAAATTTAAGAAGGTTGCAATCATACCAAGCATCCTCTCCGACCACAATGCTATGAAACTAGAAATCAATTACAAGAAGAAATCTGGAAAGCTCACAAATGCATGGAGGCTGAAAACATGCTACTAAATAGCGAGTGGGTCAAAACTGATATCAAGGAGGAAATCTAAAGATACCTCGAGACAAACAAAAATGAAAACACCACGACCCCAAATCTGCGGGATGCAGCGAAAGCAATCCTAAAAGTGAAGTTCATAGCAGTGCAGGCCTACTTAAAGAAGCAAGAAAAATTTCAAATCAACAGATTATCCTTACGCCTCAGGGAACTGGAAAAAGAACAGCAAAATAAGCTCAAAAGGAATAAAAGGAAAGAGATAATAAAGACCAGAGCAGAAAAACAATACAAAAGATCAATGAAACCAAGAGCTGGTGTTTTGAAAAGATAAACAAAATTGACAAACCTCTAGCCAGACTCATCTAAAAAAAGAGAGAGAGAACACTCAAATTAGCAAAATCAGGAATGAAAGAGGTGAAGTGGCAACAGACACCACAGAAATACAAAAAAATTGTAAGAAATTACTATGAGCAACTATATGCCAACAAATTTGACAATCTGGAAGAAATGGATAATTTTCTAGAGGCATACGACCTTCCAAAGCTAACTCAAGAAGACAGAAAATCTGAATATTAGGATTACTACCAAGGAAATTGAATCAGTAATCAACAAGCTCCCAACAAACAAAAGCCCTGGACCAGATGGCTTACCAATCATTCAAAAAAGAATTATCACCTATTCTTCTGAATCTATTCCAAAAAATCCAGAAGAGGGAAGACTCCCAAACTCTTTCTATGAAGCCACTATCACCCTAATTCCAAAACCAGACAAAGACAGTACAAAAAAGGAAAATTACAGGTCAATATCCCTGATGAACATAGATGCAAAAATCCTCAACAAAATCTTAGCAAACAGGAATCAGCAATATATTAAGAAGATCATACACCATGGTCAAGTGGGTTTCATCCCTTGTGCATAAGGTTGGTTCAATATCCACAAATCAATTAATCAACAAAAGGAAAAAGAAAAATCATATGGTCATATCAATTGATGCAGGAAAAGCATTTGACAAAATACAACAGCCATTTATGATAAAAATTCTTAGCAAAGTGGGAATAGAAGGATCATATCTCAACATAATAAAGGCTACATATGATAAACCCACAGCTAACATCATACTCAATGGAGAAAACCTAAAACCATTCCCCTTATGATCAGGAACAAGACAAGGCTGTCCACTTTCTCCACTTTTATCCAACATAGTTCTGGAAGGTCTAGACACAAAATCAGACATGAAAAAGAAATAAAAGGCATCCAAATTGGTAGGAGGAAGTAAAATTGTCATTATATGCAGATGACATGGTACTATATAGAGAGAACCCCAAACACTCCATCAAAAAACTATTGAAACTGATAGACAAATTCAGGAAGGTAGTAGAATAGTAAATTAATATTCAGAAATCAGTTGCATTTATATACACCAATAATAAACTATTGGAAGGAGAAATTAAGAAAACAGTCCCATTTACAATTGCTTCAAGAACTATAAACTACTTAGGAATAAATTTAACCAATGAAGTAAAAATCCTGTACTCAGAAAATTATGACACTGAAGAAAGAAATAAAAGAAGATACAAACAAATGCAAACACCTACCATTCTCATGGATAGGAATAATTAATATAGTTAAAATGTCCATACTGCCTAAAACAATATATAGATTCAATGTAATTCCTATCAAACTACCAAGGGCATTTTTCACAGAAATAGAAAATATAATCCTAAAATTTATATGGAACCACAAAACACCCTGAATAGCCACGGCAATCCTGAGAAATAAGAACAAAGTAGGGGATATCATGCTACCAGACATTAAAACATACTACAAGGCTACAGTAATCAAAACAGTATGGTACTGGTATAAAAACAGGCACTTAGATCAATGAAACAGAATAGAGAGCCCAGAATTAAATCCAGGCATATACAGGCAGTTAGTCTATGACAAGGGATGTAAGAATTTACTTTGGGGTACAGATAGTCTATTTAATAAATGGTGCTGGGAAAATTGGACTGACACATGCAAAAAAATGAAACTGGACCACCTCCTTATGCCATATACAAGAACAAATGCAAAATAGATTAAAGTCTTAAATGTAAGACCTGAACCCATAAAACTCCTAGAAGAAAATATAAGGAGTAAATTTGCAGACATTACTCTGAGCTATATTTTTACTGATACATCTCTGCGGGCAAGGGAAGTAAAAGAAAAAAATGAACATATGGGATTACATCAAACTTAAAAGTTTTTTCACAATAAAGGAAACCATCAATAAAACAAAAAGGAAACCTACTGAATGGGAGAAGATATTTGTCAATGAGATATCTGATGAGGGGGTAATATCCAAAATTTATAAAACACTCATGTAACTCAACACCAAAGCAACAAACAACCCAATTTAAAAATGGGCAGAGGATATGAAGAGACATTTCTCTAAAGAGGACATACAGATGGTCAACAGGCAAATGGAAAAATGTTTAACCTCACTAATCATTAGGGAAATGCAAATAAAAACCACCATGAGATACCACCTTACCCCAGTCAGAATGGTTATCATCAATAAATCAACAAACAAGTGCTGGCGAGGTTGTGGAGAAAAGGGAACCCTGGTGCACTGTTGGTGGGATTGCAGACTGGTGCAGCCACTATGGAAATCAGTATGGAGGTATCTCAAAAAACTGGAAGTGGATCTACCTTAAGACCCAGCAATTTCACTCTTAGGTATTTATCCAGAAAAACCCAAGACACTAATTCAAAAAAATACATTCACCCCTATGTTCATCGCAGCACTATTTACAATAGTCAAGATTTGGAGAAAATCGAAATGCCCATTGGTAGATAACTGGATTAAGAAACTATGGTACATTTACACAATAGAGTATTAGTCAGCTATAAAGAAGGAAATCATACCATTTGCAAACATATGGGTGAACCTAGAGAACATTATGCTAAGTGAAATAAGTCAGTCAGAGAAAGACAAATACCATATGATCTCACTTATATGTAGAATCTAAAGAATTGAATAAAGGAGTAATGTAAACAGAAAAAAAAAAGACATAGGGTCGCTGAATGGATAAAAGAACAAGACCCTTATATATGCTGCCTACAGAGACTCACTTCAGATCTAAAGACACACACAGACTGAAACTAAAGGGATGGAAAATCATATTTCATGAAATGAAAACAAACAAAAAAGCTGGAGTAGCGATACTCACACCAGACCAAATAGACAAAAAAAAAAAAAAAGGCTATAACAGGAGACAAAGAAAGACTCAGTAATCCTACTTCTGGGTGTTTGTTCAAAGAAATCCAAAACACTAAATTGAAAAGACATGTGCGACCATATGTTCATTGCAGCATTATATAGAATAGCCAAGATATAGAAGCAACTTAAGTGTCTATCAACAGATGAATAGATAAAGAAGAAGGGGTACATATATACAAGGTAATATTACTCAGCCATTAAAAAGAATGAAATCTCGCCAGCTACAACAACATGGATGGACCTGGAGGGCATTATGCAAAGTGAAATAAGTCAGATAGAGGAAGACAAGTGTCATATGATTTCAGTTATATGTGTAATCTAAAAAACAAAATAAATGAATAACAACAAAAAAACAAACTTATAGATACAGAGAACATTTTGATGGTTGCCAGATGGGAGGGGTGTTGGGGGAATGGGTGAAAAGGTGAAGGAATAAGAAGTATGAAGTGGTAGTTACAAAATAGTCATGGGAATGTGAAGTATAGCATAGGGAATATAATCAATAATATTGTAATAACTATGGATGTCGTCAGGAGGGTACTAGAATTACTGGAGTAATCTCTTTGTATGTTATATAAATATCTAATCACTATGTTGTACACCTGAAACTAATATTGTATATCAACTGTAATTGAGAGGTTAAAATTATTTTTAAAATGTCACATGGAAATATTGTTTTTGAGGGCCAGCTGAGTGGCTCAGTTGGTTAAGAGCTCGCTCAAGAGTTTGAGCTCTGAGCAACAGCGGTTCGAGTCAGCCCGAGCTGAGCAGCCGCTGAGCTGCCAACAGGTGGCAGGATGGCTCAGCTATTAAAAAAAAAAAGGAAATATTGTTTTAACCCAGTTGTTCCTAAATTGTAAGTTAAATGAAGGTATTCTCAACCTGGAGAGAATATGAATAGAAATAAAAATGAACTCAGCATGATTTTCATCCTTTTGTTTCTATGTATCTATGATGACAATATGCATTATAACTATTAACATATTAATATGTATCATATGTATCTCAAGTAGATGTGAAATTGGCTAACACGAGAGAAATTACCTGACATTTTTGGCATTATTAGGACAAATTAAAACTAAATCAGGAAAGAAACTATTTTTCATCAACTCAGATTCTGGGTATATATTCAAGAAAGGTCTCTACATTTGTAAATTCTTGGCATATAACACATAATTTTGCTTGAAGTTTGAGCAACATAGATTGATGACTTTTCCAAAGTTAGTGCATCCCAAGTCAGGATAGTCTATTCTATGTGCAAAGGTTTAGCTATTCACCTGTAGCCACTTTTCATACTGCCTTAAACTTAAACACCAAAAAAACAGTGTTCCTCTTGTAACAGTTTTCTCCATTCATTTAGAGCTAACAGACTTATATGTATAACTAGCACACAATAGCTAGTCAATATATGTCTGATGAATTGAATATTTTGATATTTAGTGTTTCAATAGTAGACACAACTTTTTCCAAAAATAAATAAATAAATAAATAAATAAAGAACCAGTACACATTATACCTGAAAAATGTAAGAGTCTCTGCTGACCCCATTTCGAATTCTCTCCATCATTTAATAGCAAGTATCCTCTACTTCTCCTTTTATCAATGTATATCTTTCTCTCCATCTGATTTTATAAAGAACTAACTTTGAGTTCAGGAAAAGTCTTGCTTTCTTTATTCTGAATGATAGGTTGAAAAATTATTTAACAGAGACTGATCTAGTTGGCATGGTTAAGCTGATCAAATTTATCTTTGACAACATTTCAGCATTCTTTTTGCACCATTTTCTACTGGCTGTATCCCTTCTTGCTAGCATCTCAAGACCAAGGACCCTTATTTGGTGCAATAATTTAGATCTTATCTGAAATTAATACTCAGATCTTCTTTTTCTCTCCAACAGAGGGTTTTGTTTTGTTTTGTTCATGTGACTCATCTCAATTAGGTGTTGGATGGAAAGGAAACAGCTCTAATTCAAACTGACATACAAAGGACTAACAGCTTTCCAAGGTCCATTTGCTCTAGAGGAGTAGGTGGTTAAACCAAATCAATCTCTGTGTTAGGTGTTAGGTGTTAAGGGGTCATTTGTTTAGTGAAAAGGGGATCATTAAAACTCCATCCAAAGCTGAGGCCAGGGCCAAACAGAGATCAAATGTGGGACTGGAATCAGGATTAGTCCCATTTCTGGTCTCTGCTCTCCCCTGGAGTGGGACAGCATCAAAGTACAGGGAAAACAAAGATAATCTCTGCATGGAAGATGTTATATCCATGAACTCAGTGGATGAGGTCCTGGAAAAGACAAGGTTTGGGGCAAAGAGTGACAATAACTAGTGTACCAGATATTGTGCCTGTATCAGATGTTGAATATAAGCAACAGATAACTGAAGCCCTTGAAGAAATCAGCACTCTTTTAACTGGTCTAGATGCCAAATTCTTGTTTTGTCTTCAGATTTGGCAAAAGAGAAAGAAAATCAATACAATCTGAGAATTATTTTCATTTATTAAGATTTGATGAAGCTCTACCAACTCTATGGGTATAAATCTGCTAGTAGTTGAACAATACTTCATGGTGAAGATAATCATGATTTCAAATTCATACTCTCTGACTCCAGTGAAATAGCAGAATGTGCCTTTAGTAAAGCCCACATATTATATGACCTGTTGGATTCAATACAGTAAGAATTCCTGTGTCACTGCCATGAATTGATCATCCAATAAAAGTTCATATGGAAGAAGAGAGGGCAACGCCTACAGAGTTAAAAAGAATGCAATAATCTCATCTAGAAGCAAAACAAAAAGAAGTAGAAACATTCTTGGGATTATTGAAAGCATATTTTTAATAAGACCCTGAAACTCCTTTGTCCTTCTATGACTTTGTGACTGATAGAGATTTTTTTCCATGCACTTTGAAAGCCAAATTCATTATATTCCTTCATTATAAAAAGTGGTTTTGTAAGAATATGACTTTACCAAAACAAACTTAATAAAAATCCTGTTGATATTAACCAACAAAGTGAGGAAATTGACCTAAACATGAAAATTAGGAACCAAGACATTATAGCTTTGAGTTGGGACTAAGAAGAAATTGTGAAGAGTTTTGAAATTTCAGTGCCTGCGATCACTTCAAATCAGAGTCAGCAAAGACTATCTGCTAAAGGAAAGCTGAATCTAATATTTTTTAAGGTTTCAAATTGATAGGGAAGCTCCAAAGGAAACAATAATATATTGTCTATATTGTATAATAAAACTTTTCCCCCAAATAAACTGTTTTCTTTATATAATGCACACTCAGGTAGAGAATGAATTTGTCACTTTTGAATCCTTTTTGAGTAATGGAAATTCTCTGCCATACTTATTTAAAAACAAAACTAAACTCTACTCAGCTAATTATGAAAAAAATTAATTAAGCTACAAAATCATAGTTTTTAAAACCCATCAAGAGCTGAGAATGCAAATAAATTTAAATGAAGAAACATAGCTGCTTTCATCAATGGAAAAGCAGTAAGAAGAGAAGGATTCCACCAGAAGGACTTTCCAGGCTATTACTAAATTTCTACTAGCCACCTGTGACCTGGAACGATGGGGTAGAATCCTGAAGACCCCAAGCCACAGAGAGAGCCTGCACCCACCCACCAACCTTTTTCTTCATTAAGTGCACCAAAGACTAGGGACAAGCAAGACAGCCACAGAACTAAGGGTCAGGTGA
The DNA here is from genome assembly GCF_001890085.2 of Hipposideros armiger. Lineage (NCBI taxonomy): Eukaryota > Metazoa > Chordata > Mammalia > Chiroptera > Hipposideridae > Hipposideros > Hipposideros armiger. The sequence goes on from NW_017731475.1 coordinate 3,289,434, forward strand.
CAGGGCAGAGAGTGATTTTCCCAGGATCAGAGAATTCAGGCACAGGGCTCGAGAGGCAAAAAAGAAAACTCGAAGAGGCGGCAGCTGAAGTCTAAGGCTATCCTTCATGCTTTGAAAAGCTGATGGTGGGACTAATATAAAATATAAAGAAATCTTTAGAGCCCTCTGTTATTCAGATTCCAAGCCCTACTGTAGCAAAAGTCCTAATCTCACATTCAAAATATCTAAAGACAAAGTTAACTAATTCTAACCAAAGCTGTAACAAAACAACCTAAAAGTGCAAGATATAAAAGATAATAAAAAATTAAAATGCTGGAAGAAAAATTATAATAACAGAGATAAAGATTTACTTGATAGACTTCGCAGCAGATTGTACAAAGCAGTGGAAATGATAAGTGAACTTGCAGACGGGACAATCAAAATTATTCAACCTAAACACCAAGAGAAAAAACAAAAACATGAGAAAAATGCAATGGAGCATTTAAGATCTGTGGGAATAAAACCAAGTAGTTTAACACACATATAAACAGAGTCCCAAAAGGAGGAGAGAAAGTGAATGGTACAGAAGAAATATTTGAAGAGATTATGACTATGCTTTTCCAAAATAGATAAAAGGTATTAGCCCGTATGTTCTAGAAGCTCAGTAAACCACGCAAGACAACTAAAAAGTAAACCATACTTAAGAAAATTATAGTCAAAATGTTGAGCACCAAGGATTAAGTGAAATTCATAAAAGCAGTCAGAAAAAAAACTCTGACTACTCAACACGCACAGGGAAACAAGAAGATTGATGACTTATTGCTGAAAAAATACTTGTACTGAAAGAAAACAAACAAACAAACAAAAAAAAACCTGTCGAACTGGAATTAACACTCTTTCTTCAATGAAAATATGTTTCAAAAATGAAGGCAAATTAAAGAAAACTTGCAAATAGACAAAAGGTAAAAGACGAGAAATTTTTCTCCAGACGATTTGCATTATAGGAAAAAAAAATTATTAAGGCTAAAGAAAGTGATACCAGAAGGAAGCCCAGATATGTAAGAAACAATGAAGAACAAATTTGTGGGGGTTAATATGAAAGAACTTCATATATATGTGTGTGTGCGTGTGTGTGCGTGTGTGTGTGTGTGTGTGTGTGTGTGTGTGTGTGTGTTTTCTACTATTGCCATAACAAATTACCATGTACTTAGTGGCTTAAACACTTATTATATCATGGTTCTGTTGACTCAGCTGATTTCTCTGCTCTCAGTTTCACAAGGTGTCAGCCAAATATGCTTTTTCTGAGTGGCTCTGGGAATAATCCTCAGAGTCAAATTCTTCATGATTGTACAACTGAGGTCACATTACCCTGCCAGGTGTCAGCCAGGGGCCATCCGTAGCTCCTAGAGGTCCCTCTAGTCCTTGCATGTGGAACCTCCATTTTAGAACCAGCAACAATGCATCGCATCCTTCTCACATTTGGAATTTCTGACTGCCCCTTTTGCCACCTCTCTCTCCTGCCTCTTCTGCCTTATCCCTCTTTTGGTTCCAGCAGAAGAAAGTCTTTACTTTAAAGGGCTCATATGATTAGATTGAACCCACATCAGTAATTAAGGATAGTTCCTCTATCTTAAGGTCTATAACCTTACCTACATTTCCAAAGTTCCTTTTGCCATGTAATATAACATATTCAAAGATTCTGGGATTTAGGGGGTAATATGTATTTTTATTCACTTATATTTATTTAATGCAAAAATAATAGCAATATATGATATATTCTGGAGGCAATAGCGTCTATCTACCTAACAATTATAACAGAAGCACAAAGCATAGGAGAGGAGTAAGATGACACTATATTTTTTGTAAGATTTTTACATCATTTAAATTACTACTATATGATTAGCAGGTATAATGTGATAAGTTAAAGATGTATATTATAATCTCTAGAGTAGCCCCACCCAATAGAACTTTCTACAATTATAGAATTGTTCTAGATCAACACTATCCAATATGATGACTCTCACCTACAAGTGACTATTTATCTTTTGAAGTGTTGCTGTTGTGTCAGTGGGACTACATTTTAATTTTAATCTATTTAAATTTAATAGCAAAATGTGGATACCATATTGAACAGCACAGCTTCAAAGTAACCATCATAAAAGGCAAACAAGCAAACAAATAAAGAGGTTTCAAAAAATAAAAAAGGTAAATAAAGAGGAATACTAAATAAATTTTCCTGCCCACCAGGCCCAGGAAAAGATCATCTGTTCCTGGAGGGAAGAGGTGGAAGTGAAACCATCTGCCTCTGTGGAAGGGGCAGAAAACTTTCCCATTTCCAGGAAAAATCCATTGCTTCTGGAGGAATGCATATGTCTGAGACAAGACTCATATGCTGAATATATAGAGAACTCCTCCAAATCTTCAATAAAAAGACAAACACTTTCATAGAAATGGACAAGAGTCTTGGATAGATACTTCAGAAAGGAAAATACAAAAATGAGAAATAAGTACATGAAAACTGCTCATTGAAACCACGAGGGAATTCCATTTTGTACCACTGTAATGGCTAACATCAAGAGGATTGATAATACCAAATGTGAGCAAGTACGTGGGCATGTAAAAAGTGGGAGTGTAAAATGCAGAAGCGTAAAAGTTTTTTTAATGTAAAATATGCAAAACAAATATTACCAAATTCAATCCAACAATGTATTAAAATAATTCTAACATGTAGACTTGATCACACAAGTTCAAGAACAATTTAACATCAAAAATTTTAATATGATAATTTACTGCATTATTAAATAAAATATAAAAACTGTAATACCATCTCAACAAATGCAAAAATGAAACATTCAAGCAAACTCAAAATTTATTGCTAGTGAAAAACCCTAGCAACCTAAGAATGGAAGGAAATTTCCTGAATCTAATATTATTGACAAAGCCATACAACAAATATGATGAATCAAAAATAAGAATTCTCTTTATCATTGTTTGCATTTAACATGTTTCTGAATATGTGAACCAATGCAAGGAAGATAAAAGAGGTGTATGAACAGAAAAGAAATACCAAAGTGTCATTGTTCATAGATGATGTTATCACATATGTGGACTAAGTAAACATACAACTAAACTATTAGTACTATAGGGAATTTAGGGAAAAGTTGGGTACATTCCTATTCATCACCAAAACAATTAAAAGTAAACAACAATAAAATGAAACAGAGTAAAAAAAGACACACAATCACTTTGTTGATAAAAGTATAATATATTTTACAAATACATAAAAAGTAACCTAAATAAGTGAAAACAGTAATCTTTGTCTATGGCTGGGAACCAACAGTATCATAAAGGTAGTAATTCACCCAAAATTAATCTATAAATTTAGTGCAATTCTGAAAACAATCTAATAATATTTCTTATGACTCAAAATTTGATAATTAGAATTCAATTAAAAGTGCAATCAGCTAAAAAGAGTCAAAAGAGTTTTGAGTCTTGAAGAAGGCTATGGTAGAGGAAGTCACCCTACTGGATATTAAGAAATATAAAAAAGCGATAGCAATATAACTCCTAGAAGAAAATATAGGGGGTAAATTTGCAGACATTACCCTGAGCAATATTTTTACTGATACATCCCCGTGGGCAAGGGAAGTAAAAGAAAAAATGAACATATGGGATTACATCAAACTTAAAAGTTTTTTCACAACAAAAGAAACCATCAATAAAACAAAAAGGAAGCCTACTGAATGGGAGAAGACATTTGTCAATGAGATATCTGATAAGGGGGTAATATCCAAAATATATAAAACGGTCATGCAACTCAACACCAAAACAACAAACAACCCAATTAAAAAATGGGCAGAGGATATGCAGAGACATTTCTCTAAAGAGGACATACAGATGGCCAACAGGCATATGAAAAAATGTTCAACCTCACTAAGCATTAGGGAAATGCAAATAAAAACCACAATGAGATACCACCTTACCCCGGTCAGAAAGGTTATCATCAATAAATCAACAAACAACAAATGCTGGCGAGGTTGTAGGGAAAAGGGAACCATGGTGCACTGCTGGTGGGACTGCAAACTTGTGCAGCCACTATGGAAATCAGTATGGAGGTATCTCAAAAAACTGAAACTGGAACTACCTTATGACCCAGCAATTCCACTTTTAGGTATTTATCCATAAAAACCCAGGACACTAATTCAAAAAAATATATGCACCCCTATTTTCATTGCGGCACTATTCACAATAGCTAAGACTTGGAAACAACAGAAATGCCCATCGGTAGATGACTGGATTAAGAAACTATGGTACATTTACACAATGGAATATTACTCAGCTATAAAGAAGAAGGAAATAGTACCATTTGCAACAATATGGATGGAACTAGAGAACATTATGCTAAGTGAAATAAGTCAGTCAGAGAAAGACAAATACCATACAATCTCACTTATGTGTGGATTCTAAAAAACTGAATAAATGAGAAATGTAAACAGAAATAGTCCCAGAGACACACAGAGGAAAAACTGAGGGTTGCTAGTTGGGAAGGATGGGGATGAAGGAGAAGGGAAAGGGATGAGACAATACAAATTGGTAACTACAATATGGCCTCAGGGATAGAAAAGACAGTCTGGGGAATATATTCAATAGTTGTAAATATTTTCTAGGGGGGCAGAAGGTCTGGTCAGGGAGACCACTTCATAGTTAGTGGTCCCCACCGCACTGTATTTCTGAAGCTGATGTTGAATAATATTGTATGTCAACTATAATTATATATACATATAGTCACGGGACGTGGAGTAGAGTGTGGGAATGGAGTCAATGGAATTGTAATAGATAAGTATGTCATCGGGAGTTGGAGGGCAGTAGATGGGGGAGGGGGGTTGTTACTTTGTGAGGGGTGAAAAGGATAACTATTACATTGTTCTGTACACCTGAAACTAATAATAAAATAAAATAAAAAATAAAAATTATTGGAGCTTGGATGGGATGTGTTGCTACACCCACCATATTCGTCTGACCTTGCGCCGTCAGACTTCCACTTGTTTCGCTCTCTTTAAAACTCCTTGCGTGGTATAATGTTCAATTCAGATGAGGCTGTAAATCAGCACCTTGTTCAGTTTTTCACAAATAAAGACAGGTCCTTCTATGAATGAGGAATTATGAAGTTTACTGAAAGATGGCAAAAGGTTATCAAACAAAATGGACAATATATCATTGATAGATCTTTGTTCTTTATATAAATAAATGACCTTTGAAAAACATAGACACAATACATCATGACTTTTCCGAAAACCTAATAGTAATAAAAGCAGTCTGTTACTGATGCATGAATGGAAAAATGGGCCATTGGAACAGAAAACCAACTGTAGAAGTAGGCAAATAAATATTGAGATCTGGTAGATGATTAAGTTCCTTTTCAAATCACTGGATGGAAAATGGGCAGTTAAATAAATGTTGCTTGAACAATTAGCTATAAGAAAAAATAAAATTAGATTCTTAGGTTATATACTATTCTTGAAAAAAAATGTGAAATGAAGTCCTAATGTAAAAAGTAACACTTTGAATTTTCTAGAAGAAATTATTGAAATATATCCTCATTATATCAGAAAACAGGTTTTTTAAAAGACACAAAAAAGCACAAACCATAAAAAAATCCTGTTAAACTTGATTACAGTAAAATGAAAACCCCTGCATGACAAAAGACCCCCATAAACAAATCTAAAAGGGAAGCTACCAAGAAAGAACACTTATTGCAATGTTTGGCTCACAAAGGATTTATATCTGGAATCTACAAATGAATTCTATACATTAATAAGGAAAAGACAATTCCATAGAAAATAGGTGAAATATATGCATAGGACCTTCACTGTATAGGAAACTCAACTAATAAATATAGATTTTAAAACTTGCTGAGATGAAGAATGGTTAGAATGGTTGGAAGAATAGGCAATGATGATTTTAAAAAAAGATCTAATGTAAAGTAGAATATTGATGATTCAGGGAAAGGAAGGGGAAGCGAAATGTTCCAGACTAAACAGAAGGGCATGATGGTCAGAGAGAAGTTTTTTATTTCGAAGCACCACCTCCTCTAGAATAGATAGAAGGAGGAGAGGATGCATATAGGTTTGTGGGTTGGATGGTCAGGCAGTTAGTTGATTCTTTTCAGGTGGATTTTCTTTTTTTCTGTGAAGTAAATTGTGGTATCATCAGCTGAAAATAAATAGCTGTGGTATAAGCTTGAGAGAGAAGTTGCAGTTTGAGGATAGAAAAGAAAGTTGGAAATAATCTTTGGAGAAAGTAGGACAGAGAAAAAGATGAAGTTTGTAATTACAAATTTATAGTGAGATCTATTTTCCAAAGCAGATGATTGAGTTGATGCAGAATTAGAGTTTTCTGAGAAAAAGAGGTAAAAAAAAAATTCAATGGTTGTGTCAAGATAACTATGGAAAATTTGGATCATGTAATTGGAGGATCATGTAAAAAGGAGGTAAGAAGACAAGGGGTTAAATGGATAAGTCAATGAACTGGGGAGCCCAAAAGAGTAGAATAATGATGATGTATAAGTAAACTAGAAAGAACAGAAGTTGTGATGGAAGTGGGAAACTTGGACTGGTGACTTTTAGAATCGGAGCAATTTGTGTGGTGACATGTTATAGGATGTAATAGATGGAGCAAGTTGTTGATTAGAGATATCTAGGGTTTGGATAACTGTCTACCTGAACATTCAATATGTTGGAGAAGAAAACCATGAGCCTTAGGTCAAAGTATCAAAGCACATGGGGAAATGACTAGGAGATAGGTAGAATGTAGTGACAAAGAGGTGGAGAGGGTTATACAACATCTGGAATGCTCTCTTCTAAAATAGAGAATTGTGACAGGTCCTGACACTTAAGTTAGTGAACTTTGTTGCAGTGAAGTTGCCAACCTTATTTTGACATTAGAAGGATTTTTCATTATGATTTGTACCAATTGGACAAACAGTTAACCAACTTTACTATTTGGAAGTGCTGAAAAGGCTGTGTTAAAAGACGACCTGAACTTTTCACCAACAATTCATGGCTCTTGCATCACAATAATGCATCAGCTCACACAGCACTGTCTGTGAGGGAGTTTTTAGCCAGTAAACAAATAACTGTATTGAAACACCCTCCCTACTCACCTTATCAGGACCCCAATGACTCCTTTCTTTACCTGAAGATAAAGGACATATTTAAAGAAAGACATTTTGATGACATTCAGGACATCAAGGTTAATATGATGACAGCTCTAATGGCCATTCCAGAAAAAGAGGTCCAAAATTGCTTTGAAGGGTGGATTAGTTGCTGGCATCAGTGCGTAACTTCCCAAGGGGAGTGCTTTGAAGGTGACTGTAGTGGTATTCAGCAATGAGGTATGTAGCACAATGAGGGTGAGTTCACTAACTTAATTGTCAGGCCTTCATATACATGAAGGAGTCACTTCCATGGGTCTTTAGGAATAAATAGTGATTGCAAAGTATATTCCAAATTATTGTCTTATGTACAAGAAGGAATAAAACCAATAGATAATTTAAATTAAAATATAAAAATTCCACATAGGGATGTGTCACAGGAATGTGGCTTCAGCAATGCAGTGAATGAGAATAGAATCTAATATATTCATCTTTTAGTTATTAAAATTACTTGACAGGTCCAATATCCGGCTGGAGTCTTCTCCTGGCTTGAAGCAAGCAAGAGTTTTAAGTGTGTTTTGTCCAGAAGAACTTGGCTGGAGAAAATTTTTGGCTGTGCTTGAAGTTGAGTAACTGGGACATGAAAGTAGGGCTGCTCCGAAGAGAGCCAATGAGTCCAGTCTGCTGCCTTAGGCAATGTGTGTCCTAGTCAGAGTCCTATTCAGGAATTCATGTCATCAGAAGTAAGTGGTTTGTTCTTATTGAAGAAGACATTGCTTGCGAGGACATGCCAAGTAGTGTCCAAAGAAATGAATCAAGGTATAAAATCTAGGCGGTCCTTAGAGTTGACTTTGCATGTAGGACAAAAGAAGTATTTGTGAGGTGGCAGAGCATCTGTGAAGGGAATTCTTTTAGCAGTCCAGGGGCCATTTTGGCATAGGCAAGGAGATCACTCAGCAACACTGGCATTTGTATGGCCATATTTTTTTGCCAGGAAATATTTACCCCATAGTCTAACACTGTCTGCTCCTAAATTAGGACAGGCAGTTACCATAATTCGTTGACATTAAATAAATGTCTTTTGGGAAATAAATGTTCTGGAGATGTACTGTATCAGCTCACCACTGAGCATGTTCCCCAAAAAGATCATATGGATGAGAAACTTAACTTGGTTCTGTGAAGGCCACAAAGAGCAGGGCTCCAAATTCAATCTTACATCAAAATTTTATCCATATTGGTTTTATTGTCTGCTCTCTTCTATTCTGGCTCTGGAGACATCTTTTAGATAAAAAGACTGGCTGGGGTGGTTTTAACCCAAAATCAGGGATTATGGAGGGTGTGTGTGTGTGTGTGTGTGTGTGTGTGTGTGTGTGTGTGTGTGTGTTGGAGGGTGAGGGGGGTGAGGGGGCAGGTACAATTTCCTTGTATGTGATTGCCAATCTGAAAAAGATGTACTTTGTCAAACCACCCATATTTTAGCCACAAAAATTTCATATTGCACAGAAAAGCCATCAAATAAATTATCTTATGGTTACAACAGACATAGAATATTTTGACTCAGTGTTCCCACTTTTGAGATTGGGGAACAAAGATCTAGTTGTGTTCAGTAATTTGCTAAAAGTCACAGAGCTAGATAGTGATAGAGCCAAGATTAAACTCAAGTCTCTTGATTTTCTGTCTAGAGTTTTTTTCAACGGTAACAACGTATCTAGACTTAACTCTGTGTTTTCCTCTTCTCAGCCTTTGCTCCTGGCCATGAAATACCATCATTCAGTTCAGTGCCCTTACCACAAAACCTACCAAATCTTATTGTAAAATACTTCCAGCATAAAAAAATGTCTAGAGAAGGTTTTAAAGAAAACACATGTACCTACCTAGTTCTAACAAGTGTAGACATTACGTTTTGTTTGTGTGTCTTCCCTTCCCCTCATGTCCCAGAGGTAACCATTACACCAACTCTTGAGTTGATGTCAATTCAAGTTGTTACATTATCTATCTATCCACACACACTCATACATGTATAATTCTGCATCTATATTTTGTTCAATATTATGTTTTTAAGATTTATCTTAATATTCAATATTCCATGGTATGAATGCAATAATATTATTTATTCATCCTCCTATTGATAAATGCAATTTTTAAAATCTTTCCTAGTATATACAGTGTTCCAATGAACATGTTTGTGAATAACTCTTTGAGCACAAATTTAAAATAGTTCCTTTAGGCCCCAGAAGTAAATTGCTAGTTCAAGAAGTGCATGTACATGTGATAGGTAGAATAATGGCTCCCCCAAAGATGTCCCTGGGACCTCTGAATATGTTTCTTTGCATTGCAAAAAGGACTACAAATGTGATTAATGTTAAGGATCTTCAGAAGGGGAGGTTATCTTGGATTACTCAGGAGGGCCCAATCTAATCACAAGAGCCCTTGAAATCAGAAGAAGCAGAATAAAGGGTCAGAGTTTACCACCTGAAAGGAATTCAACCAGCTTGTGCTGATTGTGAAGATGGAGGAAGGGGGCATGAGCCAAGGAATATGACCAGCCCCTAGAAGCTGGAAAAAAAAAAAAAACACGGAAAATGGATTCTCTCTAAGAGCCTCCAGAAAGAAAAGCAATCTTGCTGACGCACCTTGATTTTTGCACACTGAGACTCAGGATAGTCTTCTGACCTCTAGAACTGTAAGCTAACAAATTTGCATTATTTTAAGCCTTGAAGTCTGTAGTAATTTATTACAACAGCAATAGAAAATGAAAACAGCATATTAAACTTTACTCTTGCTAAATTTCCCTCCAAAGTAGATACACCAATTTCTGAACTCACTATCAATGTATGAGAATCTCTGTGACCCTTCAGCCTAGAGTATCACCAGACTTTAAAATTTTTGTTTGTTGGCTGAGTTTGAAAATGTATGCCATTTTCATGTGCACATGATTTTAACTTTCATGTACCTAGTTATTTGTGAGGTAGAGCATTTTATTTTTATGTTACTAGCTATCTGAGCATCTCTTTTCATGTACATTGCCTTTATTCAGTTTTGGTTATTATTGTTTTCTTATTTATTTGTAATCATTTATATATGCTGGACACAAAATCTTTATTGGTGGGACCCCATGCAGATATAAGTTACCATTCTGTGGCTCCCTTTAACTTTGTGGTATTTTATTAAGTAGAAAGTTTTAATTGTAATGCAAACAAATGTATCATAGTTTTTACTTAATGAGTTTTTTATTTTAGTTCTTATTTAATATCTTGTTCCCAGCTTCAACATCATAAACACATTCCAT
>NW_017731475.1:3300114-3339709 GCF_001890085.2 Hipposideros armiger
TTGTTCCCAGCTTCAACATCATAAACACATTCCATGAATCTGTTTCTGGGCTCTCTTTTTTGACCCGTTGTTTATGAGTTTATTTCACTTCTGCTTTACACTATTTTAATTACAACAGCATTAAATATATCTTGATACCCTGTTTCCTTCTTATGTTTCTTCTAAATTTCTTACTTAATCTTGGGTTTTTGCTCATTTATATGAATTTTAGAACAAGCTTGGCAAGATCCATTAAATGCACACACACATTCTTTCTGGGATTATTGTTAAAATTGGATGAAAAATGTACAGTGAGTTAAAGTGAACTGATATCTTTTGGATATTACATCTTCCATTTATCATCAGAACATAATTTTCCATTTATTCAGTGCTGTAAAATTCCCATTCAAATTTATAGTTTTCCTCATCAAAAGCTTACTATACAGCTTTTGCTACGTTTATTTACTGCCTTTGTTGCCATTGTTTTACAAATTGATAATTATTCATATGTAGGTATGCTACTGATTTTTATATATTAAACTTGTATCTAGCAAACTTGCTGAATATTGTCTTACTAATCTCGATTGTTTGTAAATTTTCTTGGATTTTATAACCAATATTTTTCTCAATCAAGGTAATTTTGCTAGTTTTCATACTTCTTATATCCCTTAATTTTAAAATTTATCTTACTGTCTGCCTTGAATCTCCAGTACAATGTTTATTACATATAGTCATAGGAGACATTCTCATATTATTCTTGAGTTTAATTGGAATGCTTCTGAAATTTCACATTTAACTATGATGTTTACTGTAGGTAAGGTTCAGAGATTCTCCTTCTCTTCCTAATTTGCTAAAAATTGTCATAAATGGACCTTGAAATTTATTGAATCTTTTTGTATCTATTTATAGGATTTTGTTCTTTGACTATTCATTTCTACTTAGAGTATACTTTTATGAGTAGTTGGGTAACTTTCCCTAATTTCTATTTTCTGGAATATCTGTATATGGTTTGAATTATTTGTTTCTAGAAGCTTTGGTGTTTTTTTGGTAAGGTAAGATTTTAAAGTTAGTAAATTTTTTTAACGATTATCATTTCTTCCTCATGCAATTTTGCTAACTTATATTTGTCTAGAAAGTTGTCAATTTTATCTAAATCTACAAGTTTATCAGCATAAATTTCTTTGTAATATTTTTATGCTATAAAAATACTCTGAATATGTGATCATTTCCCATTTTACCATTTCCATTCCCTATTTCCATTATTATCTTTGATTCTCTTTCTTTTCTTCTATTGACCAAGTCAGTCTACATTATTTCTTTCTTTTAAAAAAAATAGTTTTAGTTTTCTTGATTTTATTTATTATTTTCTATAACTATCTTTAGTTTTTCTTTTCTTCTCCTTTTGTTTGGCTTATTCTATTAATATTTTCCTAGCATACTGAGTTAAACCATTGACTTACTTATTTTCAATCACTATTTTTAATAAGTGTATTTATGTTTATAAATTTTCCTCTAATTACTGTTGTACAAGCATTTCACAGGTTTTGGTATGTAATACTTATATTTTTATTAAGTTATAAATATTCTCTAATTTCTATTGCAATCTTTTCTTTTACTCACTTTACAAATGAAATTATTTTAACTTTCCTAAAATAATTACATTTTTTATTAAATAGTTAATGCACTGTAGTAAGAGGATGTTGTTTTTGTATTATAAACTATTTGAAAGTAGTTGGGGCATTATATGTGACCTAGTGATTGATTTTTTTAATTAATTTATTTATTTTCAGTTACAGTTGACATTCAATATTATTTTATACTAGTTTCAGGTATACAGCATAGTTGCAATTTATAATTATATAAATTATATACATTTAGATAATTTACACAGTGATCTCCTGATTAATATGTGATTGATTGTATAATGTTCCAATTACTTGAAAAATACATATTCTTTCTTTACTTGGTGGAGGCAGGGTTCAATATATATCCTGTTAGAGAAAACTTATACATTGAAATTTTCTATCAGTTATATTTTACCTTTTCAATTTTCATGTTATTATTGGGGACTCTTTTAATTCTCTCAATTACTAAAAAATAATGCATATATTTTACTATGTGTTGGGCACTGTTATGTGTCCTCTACATATAATAATTTATTTTATGTTTACAGCAACTCTATGAGGTGAGTGTATTATTTCCCCAGTTTACAGATGAAGAAATTGAGGGGCAAGTAAGAGTTACAAGAATTTAACAAATTCAAAAACCTAGTAATTGGTAGAGCCAAGATTTAAACCCAATCAGTCTGACTCCACTGCCCACATTTTTACCCTAACACCCTACTGCTGCTACCAGTTTTGCTTTATATATTTTAAGACTTTATATATTTTATATGTTATCAGACATACACACAAGCTTACCCATGTCATGATTTGTTATAGAATTATGTATTCCTTCTGTGCATTTACTTGCATTTCCATCTTGGTTTTTGCCTTTAATTCTATTTTGTATGATATTAATATTACTACACCAGTTTCCTTTTGATTAACATTTGACTGCCTTTTTTCTTTTTTTAACCATTCTTTGTCATTTTCTCAATTTTTTTCCCCTCTGCTGGTTTGGGCACCAAACACTGTATTTCTTTTCTTTTGTTTTCTTTTCTTTTTTTCCAGATGTTACCTTACTGTTTTTAACATATGTATATGTTAAAAACTATCTTTTTTTTCTAACAAAGTTGACTATTTAACCTTCTTCCACAACACATGGACCTTAATTCACTTTCAGAATCCATTAAAATCCCTAATATTTTTATTTTTGCAAAACATTTAATTTTTGCCTTTTTAAACTTCAAGAAAAAGTTATTTAGATATTTTTGGAACAATTATATATCAATATATTTATTAGAATCCTTGTTAACATTTGGTTTTAGTATCTCTTTCCTTCCCTGTAATGTTTACTTTTATTGTTGCTGAAGAATCTCTTTCAAGCTTTTTTAAAATTAAGGATGTGTCTGTGGTGAATTTTGAAAGTTCTTGAATGTTTGAATATGTCTTTGTTTTATTCTCACTATTGAAAAATAGTTAAGGTCACACACACACGCGCACGTGCGCGCACGTGCACACATACACACATACACACACATCCACATGCACATTCTCATTTTACCCTCACAGCAATACTATTTTATTGATGAGAAAACTAAAGTGAAACAAAGTTAAATATCTTCCCAGGGAAATGTAAAAGCATAACATAAAGTAGAAAGTATTGAACAAAGTTATTGATGTGTTTTATCTTTTCTATTCATAGAAAGCTACTTGAGAACAAAGACTGTCTCATATAACATAAACTTAGCAAATATTTGAATGAATGAATAGCCTTATATTTCCATAAATGAATCTGTAATGCATAGAAAAATATAAGTTAACAATTTTATGATTTGTCCATGATTTATATTCTCCTGACTGTTACACATTCAAGCAAAAATACCTCATTTGTTTTTGTATCTTTAGTTCTTATGCAGTGTCTGGTACATGGTAAATATTCAAAAAAATAATGTAATTTTGGTATGAATACTTCATATGTAATTTAAAAAACATGTATCTAAACTGAATATAAAGATTGACATTTTACAGCCAATCATGTTAGGATTCTTAATGATCATCTAGTATAATTTGAATTTTTATCATTTTATTAATGGCAATATAAAACAACATAAAATTTGCCATCTTAAGTATTTTTAAGTGTACAGTTCAGTAGTGTTGAGCATATTCACATTGTTGTGGTATGGATCTCCATAACTTTTCATCACACAAAATTGAAAATCTATACCCATAAAATAACTCCTCATTTCCCCTTCCTCTGTCCCTGGAAATCACCATTTTATTTTGTTTTTATAAATATGACTACTTTAGATACCTCATTATCATTTTTTGACTGCTCAATATTATTAAACATTTCAGGTAGTGCTGGGGGGAAAAGTACATTAGAGGATGTATATTTTATGATGGGTACAGGGAGAGATAATAATTTCTTGTGGAAATCTGCTACCTAATTTCAAACTAAGAGGAACCTTTCCTTGGATAACAATTAAAAAGCAGTCTTCTCTTTGAAACATGAATCACTGACTAAACAACTATGTGAGAGAATGTCTGGATTTCTTCTCTTCCTATTTTTTTAAATTTCTATTGGGAGGAGGTTGAAAACAGAAGCATTATTGGATGGAGTATTAAGAGTCTTTCCCCCTTGAGGATACTTTTAAAAAGGCAGGTCTGGAAAAACTTCAAATTTTCTTCAATAGCTAAGTGAAGGCCAAATTAAACATAAATTAATTAGTTTTATTCTCTTTCTTCATTGCTCCATTTGTATTTTTTGAGGTCAAATGGGTTTCCTTAGTCATAAACAGATTCTACTTTGCAAACCCCAATTTAAATCAGTAAGTGCTCTAAAAAGCCTCACACTGTGGATTAAGAAAATATCCAGGTGGCTAAGAGGAGCCATAAAAGGATTTAGGTTTAGGAGTCAAAATATTATCTTTTGGTAGCCCCCACATGGCACCTGGAAAAAACACCCTGCTGGTTTGGTTCAACCCCTGCAGAGAGGGTGAGGCCTTCTAGAAATCCAATTACCTTAGGATGAAGCTTCAGCCACAAATGTTAATATGTAGATTAGTTATGAAGGGTCTAGAGGGCCTTACCCCTCAGGGTCCATAGTTGAAAACAACCTTTTGTTCTAGTTTTGTTTTTATTTTATTATTTCTGGCATTAAAATATTCAAGTGATTCTTTTTCTTATTTATTCATCTACTATATGTTTATTGTATGCCTACTATGGTCAGCACTTCTATTAGATAGTATACCAAGCACTGCACAGACATACAACGTCCTGCCTTCATGAAGCTTCAGTCAGCTTATTGTTTGTCCATCATGTGATTTAGGGCCCTCAAACATATGAGGTTGAGTGGGATTCCCAGGAGCCACCTCGGCCATTCCCCTACCTAAAGAAAGGATTTAATGAAATCTTTTCTGACAGATTTTGTTAATTTTCATGGCTGAAGATCATCAGAGAGGGCGTTTCTCCAACCTTTGGATCAGAGTCAATGTTCTTGTATGTAATAAAAATACATATGTAGAACGTTTCTCTTGCAAACCTAAGTAGAAAGGTAGCCTGTGGTGGTAGTGTTGCTAGACAAGATACAGAATGCCCAGTTTAATTTGAATTTTATATTAGTATGACCCAAATATTGCATGGGATATACTTACACTCGACACCTATTTGTTGTTCAAATGAAGTTCAGATTTAACTGGGCAGTCTTTAATTTTATTTGCTAAACCTGGTAACTCTCGACAGCAGAGAAAGAAGGAAAGTCAGGCAAAAATTATTTGAAGTATTGCATTAATTAATGTCATAACAACAACAACAAAATTCAGTGGAGATCAAACACTAATGACTTGGGATTATGGCACCATCAGCAATGTACTTACTTTGAAACTCTCTCCTGGCCAATTCTCTTTGCAAAGGGATGACATTGGAATAGCATGTGCATTATTGGTCTCCACATTGTGGACTCTTAGGGCCAAAAAATGATTCAGGCTATTTACTTTTAGGAAAGCCATATGTTTTAATGGGGGCCTGTTTGGGGACCCCAGTATTTCCATTTTATCTCCAGTAAATTACCCCAGTGAGACTAGGTGATGGCACAATGGAGTCCACGTGGTATAATACTGTAATTGAATTTTTATCAGCCATTTCACAAGCTACTTTGAAGCATGCAGAAACTTTCCTAATATCGCTGCGGTTTATACTCTGTGTCTTAAAGCTCTACCCAAAAGTAAGGTGGTGAATGTGTAGGGAATAGAAATAACTGCACTGTAAGCTCTGTGGTAGCAGAGAGTCTGTTTTGGTCACAACCTCAACCAAGTGCTTGGCACAGTATACACCCTAAATATTGTTGGATGATGTTAAAGATTCTGTCTTCCAAATTCTTTATGCCCTTCGGTCCAACTAGAAAAGTGCAAATTCTATGACTTTCACAAATAGTCTCCATTTATTTTTATGTATATAAACAAGTCTGGAAAATATATACATATACAGTAATATGCTTTGCCCATTTTGAGAGCTTTCATTATTGAAAGTAAGACAGTCAGTAATTTTTTAAATTAATTTCCCTGAGAAATGCGTACATCAAGTGTTTATTTTGTATTGTTTCTCTAGATAAGTGTAAATATTTCATTAAAGTATAACATATGTTGGGTTACAATACTTCTCAAGATAATACAAAACCCAAATTGAGCCTTTAATATTGTTGAAAGCTAAACTGAGGCATATTAAAATTTAGAAGAGTTTACTTGAGCAAAACTGGATTCTAATTCGGCAGCGCCAAACCAGAAGAAGTTGGGAGCACTCTACTGACAAGGAGTGAGGGGGGAAACGTATAGAGAAAATGCAGAAGAAAAAAAAAAAGATTATTTGATTGGCTAGAGCTTAGTTGACTGAGATTGTTTGTCCTTTGATTTTGATTTTATAACCTTGAGGCATTTAAAAGCTTAGCTTTTTGGTTTGCTTATGTAAGCCACCACAGCATTAGAGCCACTTCAGTCTAATGGCCCAGAACATTCACCCAGGCCAAGTTGTTAAATTAATTAACACTATCTTGCTTCTCCATTTAAAAATGTTTAACATTCATTACTAGATCTGTTGCATGAAAAGAGCAACTTTACACTATCAGTCCTTAAGTGGAATCAATGAGTATTCTAGGTAGAAAGTTCTAGATCATTTACACAACACTGTTAGTTTTTTAAATGATGGAATGGGCACCTAGAAAGATAAAGTAGCTAGTTCCAGATCACATAGGAAGAATTAAAACTCGAACTTGTTTATCTTCATTCTGAGCCTTCTGTTCTTTTCACTACATCTTCCTGTTTTTCTTTGGAATTCAAGACTTTTTTGGCTTACTATGTAAATACATTCAGAAATGACAAAGAGCAAAAGTGAAAATTCTGACATTCCTTGTTTTTATATTAGCATTTAAACAAGCAGTTTAAAAGTTTCCATTAACTTTTTTTTCTTTTTAACAACTCACATAACAGACTTTAAGGAAGCATTTACTTTCTTACAAAGTGGAAATAGTTCCTTATTCCTTTGAATTGTCTTAGACATTGCCTAAATGGCTGTCATGAGGTGAAATCAATGCAGGTTCTCAATTTGACATGCTGGTAGGGTTACCATCTGAATTTCCTCTGGAAAGTCTGAGAATAAAATGTCTAGACTGATTTTCAGTCCAGAAGCTCAAACTTCAAGGAACTTGGGGTAGCCACAGAAGCCTAAGGAGATGGAGTAAGCCCAGCTGGGGCATGCATCGTCACACTGTGTCCATCAGATTATACACTGAATCCAACTTCTTCTCTCTCCTGCCAAAATAGGAATCAACTCATTTTTCCCATGCTACCTCCTCACCAAAACCTCCTTTTTTTTCAATTATTTTTCTGGTCCTGACTTGGTTCTAGTTTCAAGCAAATTTCTTTCTTTTTACTCTCTTGCTGAATTTTTCATTAGATTTCGGAACATAACTATTCTTTATAACTTTATTTTCTTTCTAACTCTGAATGAGAAAAATCAGACTAGATACTTATCTGTAACTAATTCATTCATGCCATAGGTATGTTCTAAGCACTCTGTACATATGATATACAAAACAAATGGGAGATGAAGCTTCTATTGCACAACCTCAGCCAGCACTGCTCACACAGTGGTCCTGCTTAGAAGTCAGAAATAAGAACTTAGGCATCTGCTTGTGTCAAAGTTGAGTTTGATCTTTCTGCTCTTCCAGTACTAGATCAGGACTATATCAGTACTAGTACTTGCTAGGTCATCAAAGGAGGTGGCATTTGTGTCAGGTGGGGCCGTACTCATGACTGTACCCTTTCAGGTTTTTCTTTTTTTCTCCAAACAATAATGTGTCCTGAAGGAAAGACATAACATAGAGCATTATTAAGTAAATTTCCAGGTGGCCAAAGTGGAACCTTTACATTTTATAAGGGCTCCCCTGCCTAGGGACCAGCCTGGTATGGAAGTGGATACTACCTCTGGCATTAGAGCTGTACTCATCATGCCCTGGGTGGCAGTTCATGGGCTTATGTCTAGAAAGCAGTAGCTCAGGCCAACTTAACAATAAAGGAAACAGCCCATACCAGAGACCATAAATCGCAAGCTATAGAGAAAGGCAGCTACATCTAGTGGGGGTGGGATCCAAACGTGAGATTGGCGGGGGAAGAAGGAGGTGGTCTTCTGGTGGAGAATGGGAAGCCAAGGAAAATCTCTTGACCTGGGAGACATGCAAAGACATACAAAGACAGAAGCATCTGGGGCTACCAAAAAGTTCCAGGGGGATTCTTAAATCTCTTGATTGCATCTACTTTAATTTTTTACTAACTCTGCAAGAGTCCCAGCCACCATGATCCTCCAACTATAGCAATAGAATCCTAGTTGGTCTCTTTTGCCCACCTCTTGTCTTTTCTCCTTCTTGTAGCCAAAGTGATTCTTAAAAACAAACAAATAAAACAGCACACAAATTTAATCATGTAACGTACTCTTACCCTCCTTGACTATCTCCCCATTTTAAGGTAAAGCAAAATACTGAAGAGATCCTTTATGGTGAAAATTTCAACATGGGAACATTTTCAGCCTCACTTTCCACTGACTCTTTCATGTTCGCTCCAGTCTCACCACCAAACGGGCCTTCTTTCAGGCCCTACTACCTCCTGACACAAAATATTTATATAAATGGTTCCTTTTGATAAAATGCTCTTCCTCCCATCATGACTAGTCAACCCCTACTCAACTACCAGTTTCAGCTCAAATGTATCTTTTTTGGGGACACTTTTCATAACTCCGTGACTAGGACAAGTCATCTACTCAAGGTTTTCATGCATCTCTCCTTGGTAACATCTACCATGATTGTAATTTCACTTCTCTTATGTGATCATTTGGTAAATGTCTGTTGCCCCCTACTAGACTGCAATGTCCATGAGGGTAAGAATGGTCTTTTGGGGGAACCTTTGCCTTCCAAGTTCCCAGCATAGAGCTTGGTGCATATTGGTCACTTTTTATGTATCTGTTGATTGAGTGGGTGTAATTGTAAGAAGTGGGAGCTGCCTGCTTCCAATTATTTCTTTTAATGGATTTTGGTTGTGTTCTTACTACTTGGCACTCAGAAGCTCTTCGATCTCCAGGTTTCTGGATAAGGAATCAACCCAAATACGGTAGGAATTCATGAAATAGAGAGCTCTGCACCCTTGGGGACTCTGACCTCAGACTGATGACAGGAGTAGCCAACCTTCCCACCACCAGTTTCCCTCACAGACTTCAAGTTTGAGAATAGTTATGTGTGCTACCAAGCTCACCACGTGCATTAAACAATAATTCATTTGTTTTCTTCTTTTTTTTTTCAAAGATACAAACAATAGCCAGCTGGAACTGTTAGTTAGCAGAAGACTACAGTGTTATTATACTATGTTGATATTCTTACAAACCAAAACAATAATGGGAACCATTGCACTAAGTCTCATAAAGACGGGACAATAGAGCTGGGTGGTGGAGACCTTCCTCTCTGTTCTGCTGTGGCTGAGGCCCTCTGACAGGATTGTGATCTGGAGTATTTGGTAATAAAGCCCACAGTTAGCCAAGCCATAGTGTAAGGCTATGCATTGACATGATGTTTTCGGCAGAAGTGCCCAGCTGAAGATGAAGCAGACAGTGGTCCATGCCTTAAGTTAGAAGATATTTTTCAAAACCTCAGCCCAGCCAAGCTTACCCTTTCCTTAATTGCAAACTGGTATTGCAATCTGAGTGTTACATTTAGTAATAATTCCAGACATACATGGCTGGTTTCTTAAAGCCAAATAAGTATTTAGATAATAGAAAGAACAAAAGGTCAGGCACAGGCCTGCCAAAGCTTGACGGCGACGCATGTTTTCAGGAAAAGAAACAGTGATTTCCTTTATTCTTCTTTGAGACAATATCTTCGAAGTCTTCACTTACCATAAAATAATAGCATGTCATCTGCATGGAACACAAGGAAATAATTAAAACTTGACCCCAACTTACACTGCAGCAACTGAGTGAAGACAAATGATATTTTATATATAAAAGTGCTTTGAACTTCTAGGAGGAAGGCTCCAATACAAAGCCTAAAGAATGCTCACTCTAGGTAGGTGTTTCTGTAAGTACAAATTACATTTAAAGCACATATAGTCCCTTTTTTTTGAAATCTGAAGCTACTTCTAGCTGGAAATTGAGCAGATTTAACATGATCAAAGAAACACTGCTATACGTATTCTCAAAAATGCTGGTGTGACAGGTGGGCATAAAAATCTGCTGGCTCTAGTGAAAACCGAGACTGTGGCTCAGAGGTTCATTTAAGGTGAGTCAACAGTAGAATTCCTCTGCTCATATCCTTTCTGAAATAAGTGAAAAATCGCACTGTTACACTTGTCGCCAAAACGACCTCTAATACCATTCTTTTGCATCATTCAAGCTACACCCACCACTAAATTGCTCTTTAAAACCACTAAACTGCAGCCCTGTCTTCAGGTTCATGATGCCAACTCATAACATAACATGCATAAACAAACAGCTTCAGCAAGAGAAGGATATCTTAAATCAGCAAGCAGAAATAATATTTACAACATTATGTTAAGTGCATGGAGAACAAGTAACAAAGAATGCCCGTTCATGTTTCAGTGAGACCAATTGAGGAAGAACTGTGTTATGACTCAGAGCTAGCTTTTCTTTAATCTGATATTTAGACATTGGTGATGGCCAGCACTTTTTATGGTGAGGTTTGTCTACCTGTGCTTTGGATGCAGTGTCCTGAAACAGCCCTTCCTTATTCTTTGGGAAATGGAAATGGAGATAGAGTGTGGGGAGGAACTCTTCTCACTGCAGATCACACCTGGGTTTTCAGTACAGGATCCAACATAGGATCTACTTCTGGCCAGTGAGTTGATGAGCCAGTAGTGAAATGAGCAGCCTAAGGGAGGCTGCGGCCTCTGGGATCCGGGCCAACTCCAGCCAGTGTTGCCAATGGTTAAGGGACACCTGGGCACCATTGCTTTGGAATGTACAATGAGGAGTTACCAGCCAAGTTGCAGATCCTAGGAAATACTTTTGGTTGGACTTGTTGAATATCAATGACAAAAACCAATCAGCCAGAAGGGCCTTTTTAACAAAAGAATTTTTCACTTTTCAGGCAGTCTAAGACTTTAATGGCCAAAACAAAAGGTATTTTTCTTCTTGGTTCCTACCTGGCAGAAAGAGGGATCCCTGAGATCTTGGACAAAAGGCTAGGTGAAACCTTGTTTTTCCTAATTTCTATGGAAGCCCCTTGTACCATAGGAGTGAGGATGAAAGGGAACTAAGAGATGGCAAGGTGACCTCCCCAATAATTTTTAATGGGAAGTCAAAATGTATACTAGTGCAAATGAACAGAAAAAAAAGAAAGGGGAAACAGGGATTATGTTTATGATCAGCTAGCATACATTTCCCAGGGCTTAAGCGGTGGTCCTGCTCACATATATGACCTTTTAGGGCATGTACATAAGCAGGGGTTAGTTTAAGAAGGAAACAGAAGCTTACCTATTCTCCAGTGATTTCCATGAATGAATAACCCAAAACAAACTAGCAATTAAAAAAATAGCCAAAAGCCACATTCACATTTGTCTGGAAATTCATGTTGGAGAATGGCCTTTTGGGAATTGTAACAATGAAATGTTAACATTTTGATCATTTTAATCATCATTTATAAATCTTAAACAGTGTTGCCAAAGTAAATATATTTGCTTCAGGTTAAAATGTACCAATTTTGTACTTTGAAATACTGTTTTTCCTTTTTTTTTCCAGAAAAGCCAGATAATCAACACACAGGAATTTGAACACAACAAAGTGTACCCTGGGCTTCAGGTCCAAAACTATTTGTTATTTAAAATGATGGATTTCGTTTTGCCTCCCAGATTTCACAAACGTTAACATATTGCCACGTTTGCTCCTTTATTCAAAGAAATGCAGCTGTCATTGATGTTTCTCTCCACATGTCATTCCCTTCTCTCCATTCCTAAAGAAAACCATGAGGCCACGGAATTTGGCACCCTTCCAGGGGATGCATGCTATGCACTGTGCAACTCCAGTTGTGTAATGGAGCAGCCCGATAACCACATAAAGTGCCCGCTTTTGTTGTTGACCGTTCACTGTATGTGTTTGTATCTTTACACATACATAGTATGCTTTTAGCACTTTGAAAATATTTACAAAGGCACCAAGCTGTGCGTATCTTCCTACATCTTGCATTATTTTTAATTACAGTAGTGTTGGTGTTTGTCTGACCATTAACTATTTCCTCCCTATTCCTTGTTAACAGAACTTCCATTTGGTGAGGCTTCCATTCCTTAGGAAAGTAGAATCTCTCCCATTGTCAGGGGTAAATACCAACTAGTCTAAGCAGCCAGCAATGTTATCCCTTTTCAGTGAGTGGACGACACAGAGCCATGTCACATCACTCTGGTCAATGAAACTGTTATCAGGTTGTGATAATATTCCTCAGCTCTTCATCTGCTCGAGGGAAAGAATTCAGTCGAGAGACAGTGTTCTGTGCAGGTATAGATAGGATAGTAAGAAGTTTATTAGTAATGGCAGCTACACTCCCAAGATGTGGAGCGGACCAATCCCAGGAAGGGAAAGGCCTTTCTTTACATGGTTGAAGGCTTTTATTTCTATGGGTAGAATTGCCTCTCCCCTCTCCTTTCTCCTTATCTTTTCCTCTCCTGCTGAGGTGCCCAGTCCTCCCTTTTGGTTCTCAAAGTATTATAGTTTCTGTCAATTTTCTTTGTAGGAGTTGTTTGAGAAGCTCACTAAAATGGTCCTGATAAGCAGACGTATACCCTGATAAGCGGGATGTCTTCTTCCCTTTTCTGGCTTTTAACAACACATCCCTTAGATTTAGGGGTATGTGTAAGCCTGGAATTCTGCTGAGCTAGTAAGGCATTGGTGGTCCTGACAAGCGGGATGTGAACTCTGATAAACGGGATGTCTTCCTTCTCTCTCTGGCTTTAAACAACATATCCCTTTGATGTAGGGGCATGTGTACGCCTGGAATGCTGCTGGGTTAGTAAGGCATTGGTGAGGGCAGCTGCAAGGGCTCTTGACCCAGGTAAGAGCTGCAGCAAGGGGCTCTCTAACCGGGGCTAGACCTTTCCTTCTCCTGCTCATTTTTATCTATCTACCTCCCCTATCAAAACAAGCAGAATCCTGGTTGGCTTCTGGGAAAGATTGCTTATTTTTGAAAGCACAGAAAGAAGTAGCTTCATCTTCTGCTGGATGTTGTCATATTTGAATGTGAGTCCTAGAATTGTGCAGCCATCTGGCTACTTTGAGAAGCTGGGCTGAATATATGTCTACATAATGATGAGGGCAGAGCAGAAATATGAACACAGCAGAGAGAAGCTATAGTAACCAATCTTCATGCTATCCTACCTCAGGTTTCTTTTTATATGAGCTATTGCATTTCTTTTTTGTAAGTCATACTGATCATATTTTTATTTTCAGAAAAAGAGCATCTGCTTTTTTCAATGTTGGGAAATACAGATTTTTCTTTTATCTTTTTAATCACTAAATAGTTTGTATGAATATTTATCCATTCCCCTGTTAATGGACATTTAAACCATTTTAAGGGTTTTTGCTATTAACTAACAATGTTGCAGCAAACATCCCAGCACATGTCTCTTTATGCATATTGTAGAAGTGGAATTATTGGGTCATGTACATGGATTATGCACATCTTTGCTTATATTAGATATTTTCAAATCTTAAAAACTTGAAACAATTTCTGCCTCTGCAAAAGTATCTATGAGCATCTCTTTCCCAACATCATTGCCTTTTCAGATTGAAATTTTGGCATTTTTCAGATGTTGAAATGGTGTCTTTGTTGCTTTCATTTGCGTTTTCATGCCTACAAATGCGGTTGAGAAACTTTTAATATATCTGCTAGCCATAGAGTTTCATTTAAGTCATTTATTCATTTTTTCATTGAGTTGTTTGCTCATGTTAGTTTTTAGGATTTTTTTCTCATAGTCTAGACTTCAATGCTTCATTGGTTATAAACATTATAATATCTTCTTCCAATGTATTACTTGTCTTTTTTTAATAGTATTTTTTGTGACACAGGCATTTTATACTTGAATTCAAATTTATCATTTTTTCATTTATGGCTTGTGATTTTTATGTCTTCTTTAAAAATGCTTTCCTGAGACCATGATGATAGGACCCTAAATTTTCATTAAAATTGTTTTGCTTTTCACATTTAGATTTTTAGTATATCAAGTCATCTTTGTTTTGCTCCTGTCTTTAATAAAGTGGAGACTTCTAAGTTTTCTTACTGTCTAAATCAGTTGTATAAGTTAAGGTACAATCACGAAACAGAAACCACAGTAGGTATTTCAAGAAAGGGAATTTAATATAGAGAAATGGTTACACAGGTGTTGAAGGAGTGAAAGCATGAAAGAGGAACACTGTTTTTTATCTGAGAGATAATGACTTAAAGAAGCAGATACCAGCCTTAGGTCTGAGAGGACAGAATGGGAGCGTTTGAGGCTATCAGATTTTAGAAGCTCAGAGGAATTCCCTGTAGAGTATGCACTTAGACCTTCAGAAAAGTAACACCATCTGTCTTCTGCTGGGACCGCAACTGGGCACAAAGACGCTGGCTCTGGGAGTGCTGAAAGAAACTAGAAAATGAAGTGAATTATCCCAGCTGAGCTGAACTGCTGCTGCTGTCTGGGTAAATTACTACCCTAGGGTAATGCTAACAGAAAAACAAGAAAAAAGAACAAAGTTCTCTCCTCTTCCTGCATTCTAATCTGCCTCTATTACCTCCCATTGGCAGAACCTAAGGGGAAGCCAGGTAGCAAAACAATCTGGAAAATGTAGATTGCCTTTTTCCAGTTGCTGCTTTACTGAGCAGAGTATAGAGGGTGGATTGAATCCAAAAGACAACATAGGTAAATAAAGAGTCCATTAGTGAGTGGTGTCCACAGTGGGTTGTAGGCACCAAAGGGGACATGCAAACTGATTCATGGGAGTGGGGAAGGAAAAGGAAAAAGAAATTCAATTTTGCTAACATTTAACAAGACTATTTAATTTAGAGTTTTCACACTCACACTGGTGCCTCCACTCGAACTATGTAGCCTTGTTGAATTTAAAGAAAAGATAAACACTTCTACCAAAAGACCTTATTACAAAGTTGGCCATTGATAGGATAACTAATAGTTACCATTGGTAGTATGCTACTAGCAAATATTTTCTTAAAAATAAACCCTCTTGATTAACCCTTCAAGATGAAGATGATGTTTTAGCAACAAGTAAGAAATAGTTTTTCAAAAGAACCCTCTTATATAAAGAGATTTCAGGAGAGAATATTTCTATTATTACGTTACTTTGTTGGTAAATTGATACCTATCAAAAGTCTCATCTGCACAAACAGTAATCTTGAAATTAGAATACTCTAGTCAAAATGTTTTCCACATGAAAGATTCTAGTGTATTTTGAATTCATTTTCATTTGGGCATGTGGGTTATTGTTTAGTAATCTTCTTAAAACTAAAGCATCTATTAGTACCAGACATAAAATAATCTGAACCTAAAACCAGATTTTTTAATCACCATCACATAATGTAGTAAACTAAGATTTTTAGAATATTTACTTTCAACAAAAATCATTAATAAGTGAATGCAAAACACTTTTCTAAAAAAAGACTTTATTGGGGAATAGGTAAAGGGAACAGTGTTGGGGAATTGGGGAAGGGGAACATTGTGTCTTTCCAGGACCCATCAGCTCCCAAGTCAAGTTGCTGTCCTTCAATATTGGTTGTAGAGGGCGCAAGCTCAGCTCCAAGTACAGTTGCAATTTTCAATCTAGTTGCGGGGGCAGGGGGGAGGGGGGCGGCGCAGCCCACCATCCCATGCAGGAGTTGAACTGGAAACCTTATTCTTAGGAGCACACTCCCTCACCAGCTGAGCCACCCTGCTGCCCATTCACAGCTCAGCGGTAGCTCAGCTCAGGAGCAGCTCACTGGCCCATGTGGGGATCAAACCGGTGACCCTGTTGCTCAGAGCTCACGCTGTAACCAACTGTGCCACCTGGCCGGCCCACAAAACACTTTTATATTGTTAGTAAATAAAATGATAAAATATCCATTTCACTTTTAGTTTTAATTCCTCTTGTTTATAATTTAAATTAAAACATATTAGTTCAGTAATATGTAGATATGAGTTATAAACAAATAAATATACTATATTGGGTCTGTGTGACAAATCTTGTTATTTTTAATCTAATGAGGTTTGTAGTGGTGTGTCTAACCAAAAATGTTTATAGACTACTCATATAAGCAGTTGTGATATTTTACTTGTTTTAACTACTAAATCTAAATTATACAGTAGCCTAAGGAACATTCCAGCCTACATAGACTGAGTTTAAATGCTTTTCTTTCCTCAAAAGTTACAGCATGTTACATATGTTTCAATTATTTTAGGACTAAATACTTTAGAAATTTTTAGAGCATGAAGTACTGTGATGAATAAATGACTGACTTCCAGCTATTAGCTCAGCATCCTTTATAAAACCAGTCATAGTGTATATGGCTTTATAAATTTATATATATATATATATATATATATATATATATATATATCCAAAAAATGTATGCACATTTTAAGAAGGAAAAAACTGTATAAATATATACCAATAGCAAAAGATGAATACAAGTCACATTTGACTTCTGCAATTACAAGAGGTGCTCAAAGTGGTTACCATCAGTGTTCAGACACTTCTGATATTGGTGAACTACTGTTTGAGCAACATTGACCAAATTGTCCACTTGTATACATTTTTTTTGGCACCCTGGTATGTGTGTGTGTGTGTGTGTGTGTGTGTGTGTATAATTTAGTTCACAGAAATTAAGTAACTTTCTAAAAGCCAAACTTCAATTATTAGCAGTGTGTTCATTTGAGTTCATATATTTTCATCAGTTTTTCATTTTGCTGCTTATTGATTCTTAAGTAGCTATGCAGACACAAGCAAGTCACTCTACTTGTACCTATTTAGGCTTCAATCTCATTTGTGCAATGGAGAGGTTGGCATAGATATCAAAGGACCCTTTTTTTTTAACTGCCAGTTTTTGATACTACATAGAAAATTAATCTAGAATGGGGCTTCTGAAGTTATTTCATTAAATTTCAGAATTCTAGTGAGCTGACTTTGTTTTAGTGGGTGGCAGTATTCTCAGGGTCTACAGTAGATGCATAGACTTCCTCCTGTTCTAGTGGGAAAGACATTGAAGCAAGACTGTACCACAGCTGTATATTCCTGGGGGCCAGGAGAAAAACCCACAAGACTGATTTGAGTCTTGAGGAACTGTTTCACAGTGTCTTAAAATGGCGTCTAGGGGCAGGCAGCATTTATGCCTGCCCTGTGGATTGCAGTCTGTGCTTGATTTATTTATAGACTAATTTGTTCAGCTTGCCTCTTTCCTCTGCCATCCTGGGATTGTCTCTGGTTTTGGGGCTGGTACCCTTGGTGGGTATAGATCTGGTCTTCCTTCCCGTCTTTCTTCTCTGACTAACAATACCCCTAAAGGTTCCTGGAAAGAGAAATAACATGACCATTTGGGATATGTTTGTTTTGTGTCTGTTCCACCAGTAGCCGGCACTGGCCCAATTCTGCAATAAGAGTTTGGAGTCTAAGGCATGAAAAACAGCCCATAAGAATTTCAGAGACTCATAAAGTTTGTAAACTAATGATCTCGGTCTTTCATTTTCTTTGGAAAGGTGGCAACCCAAAGTTGCATGGAGCCAAAAGGAATTTTTAAGACACAAGAAAATGCCTTTATTTAGGCTTTCATTCCTTGAAATGTTAGACAACTTGTCACTCTCCAGTAAAAAAAAATCAAAAAAGACTTCTATGTGTGGGATGAAATGGCCTTCAGAGGGGCAAAAATCAGACAATCATCTGTGATGGGGATAGAATGGCATGGCTAGGAGGCAATGACAGACACCGCTGCTGTGAGGTGAGCCGGATTTGAATGGGGACAAAGCCAAAAAGACAAAAGAGAAACAACTCACTGGGGAGTGGTTAGAAGTCCTTTCCTGTGCAATACAGTGGAAAAAACCAAAAGCACCAAGAACTCAGGAGACAGATTTAGACTGAGAAATCTATAAAAGAAATAAAGAAGAGGAGCCATGCAGAGCCAAATACTGGGGCAGCCTAGGTAATAAACCATGATCTGCTCCCAAATATCTCATCTGTTGTTTTCATACTTGAAATGTCTACTATTCGTCACTCATTTGGGTGCTGACATTATCTCTAAGGTACAAATGTTAGAAATTATATTAAAGGAGAAGAAATAATGGAAATTTTTAACAGGAAAAACATGACTTTTTCAGAATATTTGCAATTTTGGAAACCCAAGAGTGAAGTCCTAGGATAATCTAGAACAAGAAGGTATATTTTAATGGAGCCACCCAGCCACTTACTAAAATACAACCTAATTTAATTTTCTTACTGTCATGTATCACTCTCCTGTGTTTTCCTTTTTTTCCCTCTTTACTTTTGTCCTATATTCTTGGCTCTTTTTGTTAATATTTACAACACAGAAACATGTCTTGTCTACCAGTTTATACCCAGTACCTGGCACATGGCTGAGCACTTGGTAAGCTCTGACAAAAATATTTGTTAAATTACTAATGAGTGAATGAATGAATGAACAAAGTAATGAATGATGTAAGGAAAGAATAATGTAGGAAAAGACCCACAGATGTGTGTTTGTGTCTATTTGTAAAAGATAAGCTTAGGTAAGTGCTGGGAGCATGGGTAAGAAGAGAAAAGTAAGGAGTTTGGACAAATAGGTACCTAACGTTGGAACAAAAAAGAGGGTTATCAAAAATACATTTCCCCTTTCCCTCAATATTGGCACTGGAAATAGACATACTTACTATGCTCTAGTCGGAGGAGGGGACAAAATCTATTAACCATATTTCAGAACTATTGGAAAACCCTTGGAATAAGTGCTGCTTCTGTATTTGGCCTGGGCCTCTACAAAACTATCCCATGTGCTTTGTAAAAAATGTTAT
The DNA here is from genome assembly GCF_001890085.2 of Hipposideros armiger. Lineage (NCBI taxonomy): Eukaryota > Metazoa > Chordata > Mammalia > Chiroptera > Hipposideridae > Hipposideros > Hipposideros armiger. Next base: position 3,319,262 of record NW_017731475.1, read on the forward strand.
AGAACTGGGTGCTCTGAAATGCCTGTTTTTAATTTACAGAAATAACAAGCATTTTGCTCAACACCATGGTGGTCCTTATTAAGCAGGAGCAAGCACTGGATGCTAGCGAGACCCTGTCTGTGAGCCTTACAGGGGCTATTCATGACTGACTCCAAAGAGCTTATATAGAAAATATGCAAAAAGAACCCTGGAGAATTTTAAAATTTAGTAACAGTGTTATCATTTACTTCATTTCATCAAGTAATAAGGGGGGAAAAAGCTAGTTTGGGAATAATTTGCCTTTCAAATATTACCTTCAAAGAGCTTGATCTGATAAAGGCGTACAGATAATATAAACAGCCCTAAATGTTCCCAGTGTTCCATAGCTATACATTTATTTGGTCCATTGCTGCATTTTGTTTCTCTCTCTCCCTGCCTCTCCCACCTTTTCGGGATTGTTGTTTTGTTTTGTTTTGTACTCCAGAAGGAAAATATCTGGGATTACTCAAAAGCAAGATGAAGATGCAACACTACACAACCCCCACTGCCATGTTATTTTTAAAGGAAATTCTGTGTGTTGCTATCCATACTATTTCTTCTTCAGAATTTAATCTATACTATTCATGTGTTTGAAGGCTAATCAGTCACCACTTAATTTTAAGTGGCGTAATCATCCAGGAATATTACCAAATATTTTGTTGAGGAAAAATTTAAGAAAAGAAGAAATAGTATTCATAGATTTGTGAAGACAAGGTGAGGAAAAGAAGAGGACCAGGGTGGGCATTGCATTTTCTGCTTTATGAAAGTTGTCCGATGACATCTCAAGGCTAAGGGCCTACTGAAGGGCCAAGCGCCCTTTTTTTGTGCATTGGCATCACATTCCCTAGGGTTACCAGAAGGGTATTGTAATAACTACACTTGGAAAAGGTCAAGGGAATCCAACTCTGCATCATATACTATGTGAGATTGATGTTCATGTTGGGAAGATGAGAGAAGCCTTCCTTCTTTGAAGGCTCATATGTAGTACCACTATTTCCAAAGGCGTTTCACCATAAAGTATTCACCAGATGGGTACAAGAACTAGAAAGCAAAATGGGTAAAACTTTGACTATGTTTTATATATAACTAAAAGGAATATAAGTTTCAGGGTATAACTGTCAAGTGAGTAATTTTCTAGAAAGGATTGGTTATTAAAAAATAATTCTATTCGGGGCCGGCCGAGTGGCGCGATGGTTAAGAACTCGCTTGGGATGCCAGAGGGCCCCGGTTCGGATCCCACATATGAGGGCCAGTGACACTGCCCTCTGCAGCTAAGATGCTGAACAACAGCTCAACCTGGAGCTGGGCTGCCGGGAGTCGCTGGCGACGGTGTAGGCTGCAGCCCCTTTGGCAGTGGGTTGCCATGGGCTACCATGTGTAGCCAGCAGCCTGCGTGAGCGGTCAGCAGCCGCAGTGAGCGGCCGTCCAGAAGCCGGCGACTGATCTGCCTCGCCAGGGAAGAGCGCAATGATGGTGCCAACTTGGGCCAGTGAAGCAACATCCCCCACAACTAGATTGAAGAACAAAACGACAGCAACTTGTCTGTTCCCCTTCCCCCAATTCCCCAGCACTGTTCCCATCCCCCCAACTCCCCAATAAAAATCTTTAAAAAAAATAATTCTATTCAAAAATGTTTTCTTCATTCCATTCCATGACTGTGCCACCAGATTCTTAACAGTTAATATCTCTGTTGCCCAATCTAATGAAATTAGGTCAGTCCCCACCAAACTTGATCTAATAACCTCTATTGACAGTTGTTTATTATTACCTAAGTCCTGATATACTCCCTTTCCTGAGCTTCAGAACTACCATTTTTTATTTTTCCTCTTTTTTCTTTCCCAGCTGTTCCTTTGCTGGAGATTAGTCTCCTTTGCTGGGTCCTCCCATCTTCCTGGCCACTAGGACTTGAAATACTGCAGAATTCAGTCCTTGAAGATTATCTTTTCTCTACATCATTCACTTTCTATTTTCACTTAAATGATATCCTTTAGTCTCATGGTTTTGAATACATCAATGTCTCCCAAATGTGCGTCTACCTTCCTAATCTCTGCCCTGAGCTCCAGATTCTAATATCTGGCTGATTCTTTGACAGACCCCCTTGACTAGCTAATATACCTCTCAAACTTACCATGTCCAGAAAAAAAAATGTGATCCTCCCTAATGCACTTCCCCACATCTGTCCCTGTCCACAGCTTCCTTATTTCAACAAATAGCACCCCATCCTTCTATTTACTAAAGACAAAAACTTAGAATCATCCTTGACTCGCTTCTTTCTCTTATGCCCCAAATTCAATCTATCAGCAAATTCTGCCAATGCTGTCCTTTGATTCCTCCCACCCTGGTCCAAGACTTAATCATGACTCACCTGAATTCTACCAGTAGCATTCATATGGGTTCTCTTATCCCCACACTTGCTCCCATTCTGGGTTTGACACAGCGTGCATGAGTGATATTTTTGAAAACTAGGTCAGATCATATTTTCCTCTGTTCAGACTTCACTAATGGCTTCCAGTTTCACTATGAAATCCAAATTCCTTGTCATGTCCATGACCATCCAAGACCAACATGATCTGGCCCTCAACTGCTTCTCTAAACCACGTCCATTCACATCCTCCTCCTGTCTCACCTCTCCCTCCAGCTGCTGAGCCCTTCTCTCTCTGCTCCAGGTAGACTTATTTCCTTGCAATTTTTGGAAAACATCAGGATGGTTCCACATTTAAGGCCTTTGCACTTGTAGTTCCTTGCACTGATATACTCTTCTATCAGATATCCACACGGCTCACTCCATCATTTCCTCCATGTCTCTTTTCAAATGTTACCTTATTGGTAAGGCATTCCTTTCTGACCTATTCGAAAGTAACACAAATCCCCCTAATTCTCTCACTATCTATTTCTTTAGTTTGCTTTATTGTTTTTCATTGAATTTATCATCACCTGTGTATAGGTTTTTTGTTTGTTTGTTTATTTCCTGTCTCCCCTTGCTAGGAGTCAAAAATAAACAATATAAAACTGAGATCAGAAACTGAATTTGTTTTGTTCATTGCTGGAACCCCAATGTTAAAACACAGCCTGTCACATCCTTGGCACTCAGAAAATATTTGATAAGTTGAATTGTGATGGGCTATATGTAAAATGTATATTTAAGAAATTTCAACTTATGAAAAAGGTGGATTTTTAAATTCTAAATGAGTTTATAGTTAACCAAATGCTGTTGGTGATTAATAAATAATACTGGCATTTATTTTCATCATGGAAAGATCAGGGCTCAAATTTTGGTTCTACCTCTTACTATCTAGTTAACACTTTTGGCAAGTAAGTTACTTATTTTCTTAGAGTCTCAGTTTTCTAATGTGTTAAAACAGATGAGAATATTGACCTTGGTTGTGAAGATTAATCACACTCATTAAAGCTGTTATGGAATAAATGGCATTAGCGGCAGCAGCAGTAGTGGTAGCAATAGTTTCTCCCTCAGTCACAGAGTCAGCAAATGCATCTCCTCTAGAAATTAAGCATTATAAAAGTTCTGGTAAGACATTTAAATGGGCTTCCCCAGAACCTCTGCCTGGACTGAGACCTAAAATAAACAGAGATAGTGAGGAGAAGAGCGTGGTACCAAGACCACTGAGGCCACTACAATCCTGGAACCCTCTGCAGACATGATCTTCATTCCAGGGTAGCCTAGGAGTCCCACTCTAGACCATCCCTATACAGAGAATACTCAAGAAACCAGCTCATTGTCACGTAATGACACTGAGCTGGATTTGGGAATCTTCTACCACAGTGAGGATCTAAATCTCAGGGGAAACAAGAACTGACTCAGTCTTTCAGTGCCTTTCAAGAGCCTGGGTTATATTCAATGAACATTAAGTGACTGATTTAGTAAATGAAATGTAGTATCTGCACATGTGAAATAGTGTTTTTGCCATATTTACCCAGAATAGTCAAGAAATGTTGCCTTCCAATAAATACATAAAAACAAAGGATTCATGATTCTTCTTCAAGTCAGTGCTTACTCTTTTTTATTTCATTTATCATCATTGCTTCCTATCTTGGTTCCTCTTCCTCTTCCTTCAAATTGCCACTCCATCAATGAAGAGCAGAAGGCTGTAGCCCAGTACGTGGCCAATGTACACTGTTTTTCCTCTGTTAGATAGACATGTTAGAAGATTATATGTCTCAAATGAAGGAAAATAAAGATGTTTAGCTGATAGTCAAAAATGAAATGCCCCTCACTTCTCTTGACCTTTTCATTTCCCTGGAACAAAGTACCAGCCTTAGTCAACAAGTGTTGATCTGTTCTAAAAGAAAGGCCAGAGGAGTTCCAAGGTAACCTTATAAAACTCCAACACAGACATAGGTGTTATGGTTTGATTTGATTTTAGATGGAGCTTGGGTGTATAGGTGGGGAACCAGTCATTGGGCAGGACCCAAGGAACCATTCCATCAAGTATAAATAACCCTGGCAAGGGTTACAAGAACTCCCTGGAAGGGCTTACCACTGTTGCCTGCCACCCCAAAGCCAAATCCTTTTATTAAAATTAAAGCAAAATACACAATTGTGATTATAGAGTTATGACTTACACAGCAAGGCTTCATCCAGTCATTTTACCTTTCTGAGCCAGTCATCAGAGGGCCAAAAATGTTCTGACTCCAGGGTGATGTGTAATACTGCTTTAGGCTACACAGACTGCCCAGGATCACCCTTGTCCAGGAGCCAGACCAAACTTAACCTGGCCAGAATCACACAAGAATTAATGGTTTTTAAGAGAAGGTCACTGGCAGGACCTTAGGAAATGAGATCCCAAGACATGTAACTAATTGTCCAACAGAAGAGATTTCACATAGGGAAAGAGCTACTTCCTTGTCTGGCTAGTAGGATATGTGGAGGGAACAGAGCCCAGGAATGCTCAAATGTTTTTGAAAGTCCTTTATGTGGTTTGAGTTAGGTGAAAGAGTTTTTTGTCTCCCATCACTTAGGATTAAATAAATTTCTACATAAATTTCTTTTTTTTTTCTTCTTCAAAGAGGTTTTGTATGTTGACTGGAACTTTGCACCAAAAGAAAATGAAAGAAGCACATATGGAAAATACACTGTGATTTTTTTTTCTTTTGGTTAAAAAGGGTAGCAGAATCCCCTTTCACTGATGGGTAGCATAACTATCTGTTTTCTTGGTCATATGATTTCCTATTGGCAACTAAATGACAAATCAAAACCTGGTTTTTCAATTAGGATATCAAAGTTACTAATTAGATGGCAAGCTCCTTGAAGGTAGGACATTCATTTTCTGGCTTTCTGTACCTCTTACACTGCTTATCACAATGCATAGACAAACTAGACACCCAGTATATCTTCTATGAGATAGATTGTCTAGTAGGGGCATTAAATCAGAGTATGCAAAATCTGAAGTTTTCTTGTCATATTAATACACGAAAGGAAGACGGAGAAGTCTTCTTCATTCTTTTTTTTTTCTTTTGTTCTGTAGAGGTGTCTAGAGTGCCCATTCTGTGCCAGGCATTGTGATTGGGCTTGAGGCTGGGATAGCAGTAAGGATGACACATTTTCCGCCTTGAAGAGTGTGGAGTCTGACATGGGGTGGTTTGAAGTGGAGAAGTAATATATTATCACTTAAAATTGTAATTCAATATAAAGTGGACTAGCATATTGATATCAAGAGACTGCTAAGGACTTCAAAAAGCTTTGCCTGAAGAAAACAGGAAAATCTCATAGAAAACTAAAGTTTACAAAGCCCTGGATATTCAATGTTACCAACTAATGACATAGGCAAGTATTATGACGTCAAAGTAGAGGAGGTATGCTGACTAGAACATTAGTAATAGTATATACAGTATATCAGCATATAGTATACTAGATTAGTATCTAGTATAATCAATATATAGTATACTACATTGGTAGTACAACAGCTTCATAATATGAGCAAAGAAAGTTCAGGTGCACACAAATAATACATACAATGTCATCAGTCTGTGTATGGTATTTATTATATTTGTATACTCGGTTGGTTAAAACAATAGGGAAAGAATGAAACAGTAAATGGCACAGAATGTACTATTCCCAATGACCTTACAAGACTCCTAATGATCCTAAGTCTTCAAGAGCCAGAATAGAGCTCATCAAATCTGAGTATCACAAGAAGTAACATCTACTCTATGAAGGAAAAGATCCACTTCACTAAACTTATTTTGCATTCGATATAGTCTTTATATATTCTTGCTGTTTTGGGGATAAACCATATGGTCTTCCAGAAGCATATTTGACTTTAAACCAACCTATTTCTTACTTACTGTTGGTCAATTCACCAGTCTTTTACAATAAGAAAATGTATTAGTTTTTATTTTTGTGTAAAAAATTACCCTAAAATTTAGTGGTTTAAAACAATACACATTTACTATATCATAGTTTCTGGGAACCAGGACTCCAGGTATGGTTGAACTAGATGCCTCTGGTTCAGAGTATTTCACTAGGCTGCATTCAAGGTGTCAGCAGTGGTTGTCACCATTTTAGGGCTCACTGAGAGGGGATCTGCTTCTAATCTCCATCACATGGATGTTGTCAGGCAACTACGTAGTTCTTGTTGGCTATTAGCTGGAGACATCAATTTCTTGCTACACAGGTCTTTCCTTTGGACAGCTCACAGCATGGCATCTGGTGTCCTTGAGAGGCTGAAGGAGGGCGTTTATGTGTTCAAGACTGAAGTCAGAGTCTTTTTGTAACCTAATCAGTCATCACTTTGTGATGTTTGTTAGATGTAGTAGCCAGCCTGCACTCAAAAAGAGGGGATTACACAAGGTCATGAATGCCAGAAGGTAAGGATCTTTGGCGGCTATCTTAGAGTCTGCCTATCTACCACAAAGAGGTAGAACTAAAACATTGGGTTGTCGGAAAAGTCATGACATATTTTGTCTGTGTTTTTCAAAGGTCATTTATTTATATAAAGAACAAAGATCAATCAATGATATATTGCCCATTTTGCTCGATAAGCTTTTGTCATCTTTCAGTGAGCTTCATAATTCCTCATTCACAGAAGGACCTGTCTTTATTTGCAAAAAAATGAACAAGGTGCTGATTTACAGCCTCATCTGAATTGAACGTTATAACATGCAAGGAGTTTTGAAGACAGTGTAACAAGTGGAAGTCTGATGGCACAAGGTCAGGCGAGTATGGTGGGTGTGGCAACACATCCCATCCAAGCTCCAATAATTTTTTATGTGTGATCAAACTTGTGTGTGGTCTCACATTGTTGCGATGGAACACAACTCCTTTACGATTAACAAGCTCTGGGTGTTTCTGGATGATGGGTTCATGCAAACTGTCCAATTGCTGACAGTACACATTTGAGTTGATTGTTTGGTTTCTTGGTAGGAGCTTGAAAAATACGACACCTTTAAAATCCCACTACACTAAGAGCATAACCTTCCTCTGATGAATGTCTGCTTTCGATGTTTGAGGCAAATCATCACGTCGGGATCAAGACCGTTTGCACACCACATTGTTGTAAACAACCCACTTCTCATCACCAGTTATCAATCACTTCAAAAAAGATTGTTTTCCTCACGTTAAATGAGCATATTGCAGATGTTTATACACACCATCAAATGAACTTCTTTGAATTCATGTGGAACCCAAATATCGAGCTTGCTCACGTATCCCAGTTTCTTCAGGTGGTCATGAACACTTACATGATGGATGTTCAGTGTTTCTGCAATCTCTTCATGTCATGTAATGTGGGTTTGACTTGATCAATGCCTTTATTTTGTTGTCATCAACCTCGGTGGGCCTCCCTGACCGAGGAACGTCATTGAGATCAAAATCACCAGCACGGAATTTCGTGAACCATCGTTGGCACTGACGTTCTTGTGGAGCATTGTCATTGTAAACTTGATGCAGCTTTTCACAAGCTTGATGCATGTTTGTTCCTTTATGGAAGTAAAACAGTAACATATACAAAAATGCACAGTTGGTCTTCCATCTTCAACTTGTTAAATCTTCAAAACTCAACCAAATTGCTCAATTTTTTTTTAGAATGAAGCTAGAACTGTCAGCTGTCAAATGACATAGCAATAACATAGATGCGAATGACTCTAGTATTTCCAAAAATGAACTAGTGCCATCTGTTGCAAACATATTTCATGACTTTTCCGACAACCCAATATAAATGGTATTGTTACTCATTATATTAACACATAAACAGACCTTGTGAATCTCTCCATAACTATTTATCTGGATGGACTGCCCCCACCCCCACAGTTCTGCAAACTTTTGACATATGTAGTAGTTTGAAAAGGAGGCTGCTCTCCCACCATGTATCTGTGAAAAACTGGAACCTTCCAATTAAATCCATGTACTCACACAGCAACATAAAGACACATGTGTAGCAACAAATTATACATCTTTTGCAAATACAAGGAAACAAAAATGTGCTATACTTGTGCTTCTCATGTTTCACACCATTTTTTAAAAGTATGATTAGACTATTAAATGAACTGCTGAAGAATGTGTACCATGGAGAAAAAAAAAAACTTCAGTTTTCAGTACTTGGCCTCTCTATATTTATGTCTGGAATCTAAACACTGAGCAATTTCAAGTTGTTGCTTTTAATTTCCTCTTTAATAAACATAGAAGGGAGTGAAAAGGAAGACTATATTTTTTCAGTTTTATCATGTTTCCCTATTCATGTCCCTTCCATTACTCCTCCCTGTCTGCTGATCCATTCACCTCAGTAAAGTTCAAAGAAATTGAGCTTCTATTGTTCCACTTGAGGCAATTTTATGAAAACGATCTTGCTTTCTGTACAAGATTGTTTTCAATGGTAACAATGACTTTATTAATAAGTAATAAATTCCTCAGCGATAACTTGACACCTATGAAGTTTCAACTTTTAAACTCTCATTATAAGCAATGAACCAAAAGGAATTTTAGGTCCTTTAACAATAGTGAAAGATACTTTTTCACCTGCTTCTAACTCAAACATAGTTTAACACATTTGCATCATTTTTTTCCAAAAGAAATACACTTTTGGATACAACCCAGATGTACAAAATTTATGCCAAAAAGATAGTTTTCCACAACATTTTATACAAATTAAAATGGGACCTGAATGGTCTTGCACACATTTAAATAGTCTGTACTTCCATATTTTCTAATTTTAAACTCTGAGTTTTATTTGCACGTGAGGCATAGCCAGTGGATGCCCCACACGTATCACAAATTCAAGATACTTCAAAGTGAACTCATCTTTCTTCCCCATCAAATCAACTCATCTTGTCATATGGATCATTACCAATTATTTAATGATCACAACTCTTTTAAATTCATAGGAGAAGTTTACGGAGACCCAGAGAATTTAGATGAATTGCCCGTAGTATCTGGGGTCAGAGAACAGTATCTCCTCCCAACTGGCTTTTCATTCTTTTGATTCCTCTGTTTTTACTCATGACACCATTCAAAGCTTTCACTCACCTGAAGCCATCAAAGTCAAATTTACTCCTCACCTTTCCTCATATCCAATCAGCTGCCAAGTCTTGCTACTCACATATGGATGCTGCTTTTATTCCCTCTCTCACCATACTCATTCAAGACCTTATATCTTACCTGGGGGTGTTAAAAAAGCCTTCTAACTATTATGGTTACCATGATCCCCACTCTTCACCTACTCTAGGCAACTCCAGACTACAGAGTGATATCTTTCTTAAACACAATTTTGATCATGTCATGGAAGAATTCTACCCTTAAGTGTCTTCCTGTTTTCAACCAAACAAAACACATTCTTTGTATTCTAATAGCATTCTGGGCTCTGCGTAACCTAACTTCCTTGAGCATTCTCCTAAGTTTATCTCCTAAGTTTAGTAGCATTCTTTTCTCTGCGTAAACTGGTACATACACTCTATTTCCAGAATATACTTCATTCTCATCTATGTTCATGTGATTTCTTCCACTTGAAATAATACCTCTTTTCAATATGGTGAAATCCTGCCCATCCATACAACTAATATGAGCGTTGCTCTATCTGAAACTCTCTTGGCATTGTTTTAGCCTTATTTGTGGCACTTGTTATATTCTTTCTAGCTTTAGAGTTCTACAACTACTCCTTTACCCTTTGCTGTATTACAAGGTTCATAAGGATAGTGGCCACTGATTATTGAGCTGTGTACTCCCTATGTGTGACTAATGTGGTTCTTCTCCCCAACAGGACTCAGTAAAGGTTCATTGAATTAAACTCAGCCTTTCTATGGAATGGAATCTAAAACTCTAAAACTTTCAATTTTTCAAAAAAGCTGTCAATGTTTTTTTTAAGCACCTTCATTAGAGGCACTAGAAACTTTCTTTACAGCTCTCTTAAAAGCCTTTTATGAAGGCAGTTACTCTTTCAGTTGCCTCTGTCTTATTTAGTTTTACCTAGGAGGTGACAAGGTCCAGGTTTGCAGATGGGTGGGCAAGGCTGGTGGTGTTACAGGACTAGGACACTATGTAATTTTCTCCTCTTTAATATTTTTTTGTAGTCACATCAAGGGTAGTGCTGAAGGTGAGGTACTAAGCAGCTATCTGTTTATGTTCTTTAGGCTATTGGTTATGGTTTGATCATCAATTGGCTAGTGTGCTCCTCCAACATTTAACAATCAACCTCTCAGAATTTTCCAATAGTTTTCAATCACTAGGGCAGCCCCTCCTGGGTCCAGATCCAATCTTGACTCTGCCACCTCATCCATGGTTTCAAAGGAGTAGTTAACTCTGTTGCATATAATCTAATTGTCTCTTCCCACCCTCAGTGCAAGAAGAGAGTACAAATCACCAATTTTTAAATCTCTTATGTTTTTCTCTTCAACCCACAAATAATCATTTCTTTTTGTTTCCCAAACCTCTTATAAACTGAAGATGAAACAATAGATGCTGTCAAATATGCATTTTTTAAGTTAAAAAGTATTTTAAAGATTCCTGTTGGAGTCCAAGAATTATATCTTGTCAATAACATTTCATGGGCAGATCATCCAGCCAAGCCACAGGCAAGTCTTCTCTCATAGGTTTCACCTCATTACATTTGGATTTATTCAAAGTAGAATAAATGAGGTTGAACTCTCCAAAATCTTATGTGAGCCATTCAGAAGAAAAGAATGCATCTCAAATTAGCACAATTACCCAAATTCAAGCATGATCTTTACTTCTATTTTAGTGGTATATTTATTGCTGGTCATCCTATAATACTAAATATATTTCCTTTGTATTGAGCTATGAAGCGTTTCTGGAGAATATCCCACAGTGATTAGATGCACTGTGAATATGCAGCTAACTTCGGCTGGGACTTCAAAATTGCTCAACAACTCCTTTCATTTTTATATTACCACTGTATCGAATTACTTACATGTAACAAGTGTTCCAAATGTTTTACATACTCTCAGGGTCCCCACATAGTTCTCACCTCTTGTACTCACAGCAAATTACCTCACCATTTATTTTACTGTGAAGCTCAAGACTATTCAATATAAATACTCTTAACTATAAGTTTAATCGGAATCTCCTCAAATCTCTTAACATATTTAATGCTGTTCCAAATATTCAGTTCCGTCTTCTTCTCCTTACCTGGTCTCAGAATGGTATCAGGAAAAATGGTGGAGTAGGTAACTCCAAAAGTTTGTCCCTCCAAAAAAGCAGTGAGTAAACTGGCAAGGACTCTCAGGATAAACTTTATCAGAACTCTGGAAATGAACCAAGGGTTGATATAATAGTAACCAGGCAAATGCTTACTGAAGAAAAAATTATCTGAGTGTTAGTAAGAGAGCTTCGTGGCATTTTAATTCACCCTGTCCCCATTCCCCACTCCCCAGCTCTGAGGGAGCCTTAAAGATGGGACACATTCCTGGTACAGGTTCCTGGTACCAGAGGGAGCAGAACAGAAATTATTCTCAAAGAATTGTGGCTGTTTATTTTGACCAGTCAGGCGGCTTCCTATAGGAGCAACTCATAGGGCTTGCATTTATTTTGCCTAACTCAAAACAATGTAAGGTGTCTCCTCGGGACATATGTCAACACTTTTTAAAGTCAAATTAATTAACAATGGTCACTTGGGGCAAGGTATAACAGGCCAAATAATAGACAAACTAGATGACAGAAAAGCTTGGCAGAAAAGGCTGGGTAATGAGAAGATTGGTGGGAAAAAATAAACCCTAAAGAAAGTTATCCTGCTTTAATAGATTGGAAGACTTAATATTGTTAAGATGGCAGTACTCCCTAAATTGATCTATAGATTCTATGCAATCCCTATCAAAATTCCAATTCTTTTTTTGCTAAAATGGACAAGCTGATTCTAAAATCCATATTGAATTTCAAGGGACCCCTGATAGCTGAAACAGTCTTGAAAAAGAAGAACTAATTAGGACTCACACTTTCTGATTTCAAAACTTGTTACAGAGCTACAGAAATCAAAACTCTGTGGTATTGGTAAGGATAAATATATAGACCAATGGAATAGAATTGAGAGTCCAGGAATAAACTCATGCATCTATGGTCAATAATTTTTGACAAGCGTGCCAAGACCATTCAATGGGGAAAGAATATTTTTTTCAACATATGGTACTAGAACAACTGGATAACCACATGCAAAAGAAAGATATCAATATTAGACCCTTAGCTCATACCACATACAAAAATCATTTTGAAATAAATCAAAGACTTAAATATAAGAGATAAAACTCTTAGAAGAAAACAGTAGGGTAAAGCTTAATAACCTTGGATTTGGCAATAGATTCTTAGCTGTGACACCAAAAACACAAATGACAAAAGAAAAAGTATATAAATTTAATTTCACCCAAATTAAAAGCTTATATGTAAAAGAATGCAATCAATAAAGTGAAAAGACAACACATAGAATGGGGTAAAATATTTGCAAACTATATATTTGATAAGGGTCTAGTATCCATTATATATAAAAAATTCTTACAACTCAACAACAAAAATATAAATAATTCAATTAAAAATGAGTAAAGGATTTGAAGACATTTTTTCCAAAGAAGATATATAAATGACCAGTCAGAAGCATGAAAAAAGATGCTCAACATCATGGATCATTGAGAAATGCAAATCAAAATTACAATGAAAGACAACTTCACACTCACTAGGAAGGTAATAATAGTAAAATAATAATAATAATAATAATAATAATAATAATAATAATAATATTATAACAAGTGTTGCCGAGAATGAAGAGACATTGGAATCCTCATACACTGCTGGTAGAAATGTAAATTGATCCAGCCACTGTGAAAAACAGTTTTGCAGTTTAAGTTTAACTTAAAAAGTTAAAAAAGACAATTACCATATGACCCAGCAATTCCTCTTGAGTGGAATCCAAGAGAACTGAAAACAAGTATTCAAACAAAAACTTGTACATGAATGTTCACAGAACTTTTCGTAATAGCCAAAAAGTGAAAACAACTCAAATGTTCATCATCTGGCAATGGATAAACACACTATGGCATATCCATACAATGGAATATTATTCAGCCGTAGAAAGGAATGAAGTACTGACACAGGCTACAACAGGCATGGACCTTGAATCCATTATGCCAAATGAAAAGCCAGTTACAAACATGCTATGATTCTATGAAATGTCTAGAATAGCAACTCCATAAACACAGAAAGCAGATTAGTGGTTTCCAGGGTCTGGGAAAAAGGGAATTTGGGAGAGTGACTGCTTAATGGGCATGGGGTTTCTTAGAGGAATGATGAAAATGTCCTGAAATTATATAATGGTGATGCTTTTACAACATTATGAATGTACTAAAAACCACCAAATTGAATGCTTTAAAATGGTTAAAACAATAAATTTTATGTTATGTGAAATTTACCTCAATAGAAAAAAAAAAAACGTTTTAAAAAACAGCCTAGTCTATCCTGACTTATCCCTTGCTTTTCTATTCTTTTCAGTTTCCTGTATCAGAAAACAAACAAACAACCACAAAAACTGTATCTTTCTTCACAAGGTTACTTACTCCCTTTGTAAGTGCCTTTGTGTCATTCTTGCCTTTGCCTTTTTCTCTTGTCTTCTTGTGTCATTAATCATCACTCATTTCCAAATTCTTCCTTCAGTTCCTTCTCCTAGACCTATAAACATGGTCAAATCTTCTTTATCCTAAAAATAAGAGAAGCCAAAACAATCTCTCTACTTTACTTTTCTGTCAAGTTATTTTTCCATTGCTTTCTTTCCTTGCACTACAAAAATTTTAAAAATCCAAGTCTGTAGCCTCAACACTTCCCTGGGCTCTAACCCTTTCACTAATCGAATGAAACATTTCTGATTTATTAGCAAAAGCATCCTTCTTACTTTTCATTTCTATTGATATAACTGCAATAATTGAATCTATATCTCGTTTAAATTTTCTTTTCTTGGCCTTTGTGATATTATTCTCATCTGTTTCTTTCTTGTTTCTCTGAACTATTCTCCTTAATCTCTTCTGCTGACCTCTGTTTCTCAACCATCTTTTAATAAAACATTCAGCCAGGCTTTGTCCTTATCTAGATTCACTGCCCCCAACTCCCTTCTGTCAAGTTCATGTCATTCTTTGAGACTTAATCAAATTTTACCTTCTCCAGAAGGCCTTTCCAAGTTCCCTTAATTAAATTAATAACTTTATAATTCTTTCATAATACTTCATGATGTTTTATGGCCATTTATTTAAATGTCATATACACCACTGGGGTGGTTTTAGATACTGGTATTTGGTTCTTTTTTATCTCTGTATACCAATTACTACCTAGTGTAATGCCTAGGATACAAATTAGATATATTGTATTTTTATTTTCTTCAACTCTCAGAAATGAACTACAGTGTTATAGCAATATCAGGCTTTAAATCAAGGAGCCATATTAGACATGTGTAAAGGTAAATTTAAGTGACTTGTAGTCACTTTTCCACAGAGTACCCTTATGGATTCCCTGAAAATGTAATCCATAGTTGATCAATCTGATTGATCAACTATGGATTCTACTCTAATACTACTCTTCAAAGACAGGACTATAGTCCTAATCAAACAAGTCAAGAGGTATTAACATCTTCTAAATACTTTAAAACCACTAGTCCAGAAGAGAAGCAAACACTGCTCTGAGAAATCTCATTCCAATATCTAAACTTGAACACTGTGCTCGCCTTTTAAATAGTCTTTAGAATTATTCATAATTCACATCTTCAATCAATATTATTGCGCAACTACTATGTGCCCAACATGATTCCAGGCCTCAGCTCTTATAGAGCTTATATTTTAGTGGAGGAGGGGATTGAAGAAAATTAATACACAAAGGAGATAATTTTGGAAAGTGGCTATTACTATGAAGAACACAAAGTTGGGTGAAGGAATTGAGAGGGATGAAACAGAAGAGGCATTATTTTATGTGACCAAGAAAGTTCTGTGGTTGTGGCATTTAAACTGAGGCCTGAAAGCCTAGAAGTGATTCATGCAAAGATTTAGCAGTACAGTGGTCTTAGCAAAGGGAGCAACAGCCATAAAGCCTTAAGGAAGAAAAACTTGGCTTGTCCTATGCCAGGCCAGGGTACCTTACACCTGGAGCACAGTGGGGTTGGGGCCTCATGGAGGTAAAACAACCGAGCAGAAACAGGTCTGTATCAAGCCTTATAAGTCCCTGTATGGTATTGGGCTTTTATTCTCTGAACAAGAGGAAGTCATTGGAGGGATTTAAATGGGTGGGAAATATGATCTGATTCATCTCTTGGAAATATCATCTTGGCTGCTATGTATAAAGGTTGGATGAATAGATGTGGGAAAACAGAAGACAATGACAGGGCAGAAAGGAGATGATGGTGGCTTAGGTAGTCCTAGCTGTAAATGTGAAAAAGATTCTGAGCATATTTTCTTATTTCCTTTTCACCCACTTCCCCTTTTACTTCTTTCTTGTGCTTGTCTTTCACTAGACTAAGAAAATATAAGCTTTGCCCCTAACACATGTGCTGGGAGTGTTCCTTTAAATACAAATATCTAAGAAATTTAAACAGAAGAAAGGGACTAACAAGAGGACATGCGTGTATTTAAATATCCTTCAGGTCTGGTGACCTGATTTCTTTAGAACTGGGCACCTGGACCAGAGCTTATTTTTTTGACTGGATTACAGACTCGTAGAATAAAGGCACACTTGTGTATACAATCACTTTTTCAGCCATTACATCTTGTTTATAGCTTACAATTAAAGGCTGTTCTTTAACTGTTAATTGTGGATATTTGTCATTTAAAGCAGAAAAAATAAATAAAACAACAAATTACACCTAATTTGTTTCAATAGCTTTGCTATTTGGCAGATTTCTAAAATCCGCATATGCTAATGTTTGTGTTAATTGCTTAATACCAGAATACTTGTGAGAACCAAATACTTTTTAAGTTATTTAAAACCCATCAAGCACCAAAGTATGAATGGAAGCATGGGTGGTTTGAAAATTTTCCTGTGATATTATTTTCATTTTTTAATCAATGTATTTCAGTAATTAATTTGGAAAGGAACTATTTAATGACACATTTAAATAGCCTACCAATGTGTAAAATGATTATTTACTATGATGAAGATAATTTATCAATAAATTAACAAACATATTTTAAGCATTTACCATCTGTTAAGAACATGTGTCCAGGATGTTATAACTGGAGGAAGACACAACAAATACACATATGCTTGTTAGCTCTAAAGTATATGATACTTATTATTTTCAGCAATAATATTTTTTTCTATGTAACAATCCAGTGTTTGCTTGAAACAGTCCGAATTGCAATGGTTAAAATTAAATCTGAGATTCTCATGCTCCTCCACCAAGGTTCTTCTCGTCCCATGCAGTAACCACCTCAGGGAGATCAAACCAGAGAAAGAAATCTCTACACTCAGCAATAACCATGACTGTGACACTGGAAGACATGATTTTTCTAGATATGGCACACCTTCTGCCCCATATCTTAGCTTCTTCTTGAAGTCGTTAATATCTCTCTCAGCAGTGGTGATGAAGCTGAACTTCTTACTGTTGGGATTTTCATGAGAAAGTCTGTAAGTTCAACCAAATATGGGTGCAGGAATCACATTTCCTTCTTCTCTTGGATGTCCAAGATACCACAGATTACATGGGACTAAAGAGGAGCATCATGGGTGATAAGGCTAAAAGCAAGAGATGAATCCTTACCCTAAAGTACCCCATTGAGGATATCATCATCAACTAGTATGGCATAGAGAAAAACCTGGCATCAACCTTCTACAGTGAGCCTTTCTGAGGCTCCCCTAAACTCCATGGCCAACAAAGTGGAGATGCCATAGGTTATGTTTAAGACCTTCAGTGGAACCTCTATGTATATTGCTCTATAGGCTGTACTACCCCTGGATACTTTGGGTCATACCACCATATATTATGGACTATGGTGGTAGTGTCACAGACACTGTGCATCTATGAGGGTTATGTCCTGTCACATACCATCCTATGTCTAGATTTGTCTGGCTGTGATTCGATAGGCTACCTCAAGCAGAAAGTGGTTATAGGTTCACTACCATAGCTGAGAATGGAACTGAACAGAATATTAAAGAGAAGTTGTGCTATATTGCTGTGAACTTTGAGGAAGAGATGACTACTATAACTTCCTCTTCCTTCAGGAAGAGCTCCAAGCTCCCTAATGATCAGCCAGTCACCACTGGTAGTGAAAACTGGGGTTTCTAAAGGCAAAAGCCATCCTTTCTAAGTAATTAATCCTGAGGCCACTTTAAACTCAGTCATTAAGCATGATGTTGATAAAGAAAAGACCTGTATGTCAGAACAGTGCTGTGTGATCATACTCCTGTGTGCCCTGGCATTACTGACTGAACACAGGAAGGAATCACAGCCATGGTGCGTGTGCACATGCGCGCGGCACACACACACACACACACACACACACACGAAAGTAATTGCTTCATCTTCTAGCAAATGTAGATCAGCAAGCATGATTATGAATGCGTGTGACCCATCCATTTTCTACCATAAATGATTCTAACTGAACTGCTAGCAGATAATGTAGCATTTACTTCATGAATTCACAAGTGTACATTTACCCTAGCAAATATATGTACCTCACTACCGTATGATATCTTCTTAATGAATTGGCTATCTTTTGCATTAAAGTCTATATGTCTGATAATAATATGGCTACCTCAGCTTTTCTGCAATTAGTATTTGCCTGAATATATATAAATTTGGAAATGTAACAACCAGTTGTTCAAATATCCACTGAAAGGAGGTCTGTTGTTTCTTCAGACGTTTTAATGTAGGTGGTATCATTTGTAGTTAATAAAATTGCTGGAACTAGTGTACTTATTATTGCTTAGTAATTTGTTCATGATCATAGATCAGTGACATCCAATCAAACTTATCAAATCTGAAAGCTCTTTTATACCAGAATGTTGTTTTTCATGATGCATAAAAAAATTGTTGTGCTGCTTGTTTGCCCAAAGGGAATGTTTATTAAAATCTACAACTTGTTGAATTTGGAACACTTGACAAGATACTGTCTTACCATAGCACCCCAAATGATGGTGCATCTTGGATGTAGTATTACTCAAAGCACACATGACTGATAATTTTATTTCATTTACCATTACATTTGACTGTAAATGCTTGCTTGTACTTTTAAATATGTACCACTGGCAGTGTATTCAAGCAAAAGGAAGGGTAAATGAAAATGTACTGTCTAGAATGGCTGAGGCAAAGAACATTGTAGACTTCAGACTTGGATAGAACTGGGTTCATATCCTAGCTCAACCACTGACTGAATTAAGATTTGCTTAACTTCTCTGAGCATCAGCTTCTCATATGTAAACTACAGATAACAATGCTTACTCCCTAGAGTGGTAGAGAATAAATGAAATTATGTTTATAAATGTCTTGCATATACTAGGAACTCCAAGCATGGCAGTAATTATTATTGTGTCTCTCACCAACATTGCCTTTCTTTATGCCTTACCAGCATGTACAAAGACTTAGCAAGCTTTCCCATACACCTTCTTCTTTAAACCCACCCTCACTCATCTAGGAGAGACACAGGATGCAGAGTGAGTGAAATCAACAACTTGTTTGACATTATTGGGATTTGACACCTGCAGTGGCTTGTGACAGCTGTCTTGGTGTTCACAGAATATTGACCACTGGACAGAGAATGAGCCACTTCCAGCATGGTCAAGAGAAGGAAAGCGAATTTCAGGGTAGGCTGTCCTATTTTTCCAGCTGGCTAGTCACCAACAATTCTTACCTGCTGGAGTGTTAAAAAGGGGAAAGGGGAAATCTTTAAGGTCAACATGGCTCAATTCCAAGGAAAAACAGAAAAGCTAGTTTTGTTTTTCCTTCCTTCCTCCCTCCCTCCCTCCCTCCTTCCCTTCCTTCCTTCCTTCCTTCCTTCTTTCCTTCCTTCCTTCCTTTCCAATTCTAGGAGGAAACAAAACAAAGCTTTGTTTCTGCTTTATTGAATGCAGGCTATGGTCCTGCCTGGCTCCAGCTCTGTGATGTTATGTTGTGTTCACAAGAGCCCTGAGGGAAAGCAGAATTCATGCTTCTCCATGGGTATATCTTCCTACTTAAGGCAAAAACGCCTAATAATTGTGAAATACATCACTAGAAGGTTAATTTAGGAAGCCAATCTGTTTCTATACTTAAATTCAGTCACCACTTGATTGAATGTGCTCATGAGTGTGTTTGTGTATGTGTATTTCACCACAATGTTTCAAACAAGTTAAATATATATATATATATAATTTCTCCATATTCATTAAATATGGATATTTAACCATAAAAACCATATTCTTGGTTTTTCTCTACAGAAAGACCCAATTAACTATTTCATTGCATGGGAAGTGTACTATGGAAGCTTCTTATTAAGAGCTCTTTCTGCTAAGACTGAGAGAATATTTTTACCCAGTTCATAGTAGAAACAAATTAACTCTTGAAAAGACTGCTTAAAATAAATGCAGATCCTGATTTTGCAAAACTTGTCATTTACAAAGGGATTCGCAAGAGACAAAACTGTGAACAACTAATAACCAAAGGTCTACTTTCAGAGTTGGCTTGACCCTGAATCCTGGCCTGCTTCACTCAGAAACCTCAGATGGGGCCATGCTTAGCTCTGGGATGACCCAATGAAGAAGAAAAAGGAAAAGATGTAATTTACCACATTTAAATTCTAAGAGAAGAAAATCAGCAGCCTCAAAAAATAAAATAAAATTCAATATTCATCATGAATTAAAAAAAAAAAAAACCTCTTAGCAAGCTATGTCCAAAAGCAAATGTTCTTAACTGACAAAAACATCTTGGCAACCTCACAATTAAAATACTAAAGTATTGGGCCGGCCGAGTGGCGCGATGGTTAAGAACTCGCTTGGGATGCCAGAGGGCCCCGGTTCGGATCCCACATATGAGG
>NW_017731475.1:3340329-3368912 GCF_001890085.2 Hipposideros armiger
CGGCGACTGATCTGCCTCGCCCTGGAAGAGTGCAATGATGGTGCCAACTTGGGCCAGTGAAGCAACGTCCTCCACAACTAGACTGAAGAACAAAACGACAACTTGTCTGTTCCCCTTCCCCCAATTCCCCAGCGCTGTTCCCATCTCCCAATTCCCCAATAAAAATCTTAAAAAAAAAAATACTAAAGTATTGTTGGCCCTTTGTATCCATGGGTTCTGGTGGAAAATATTTGAAAAAAAGTTACATTGTTGCTGACATGTATATACAGCAATACCTTGGTTTGTGAGCATAATTTGTTCCAGAAACAAACTACTCTTATTGCAAGTCATTGCTCGTTTGCAACATTAAAATGTATTATATAGAAATGTTTGCTCATCTTGCGGAACACTCGCAAACCAAGTTACTTGCAACCCAAGGTTTTACTGTACTATATTGTTAAGCCTCCAATGGTTATGTCTATATTGAACATGTATTGACTTTTTTCTTGTCACATTCCCTAAACAATACAGTATACAACTATTTACATTTGTTTTTGATATTATAAGTAATTTAGTATAAAAAATATGGGAGAATGTGCATAGTTTATATGCAAATACTTGAACATCTGCAGATTTTGATATCTGTGGGGGGTCCTGGAATGAATCTCCTGCATATACCAAGGGAGGGCTGTATGTTCTTGAATATCAAGGACAAACCAAGACTCCCATTAACATCATTTCTTTCAATATCATACTGGAGATCCTAACCAGTACAGCCAAACTAGAGAAAAAAATAAAATACACATAAGGGTTTAAAAGTAAGAAATAAGCTATTTTTTATTTGCAGATATTATGGTTGAAGTCATAGGAAGTCCCTGAAAAACAACCCATGAGCAAATTATTTAAATTAACAACACAGTTCTTCAAAATACTGGATAAAAAATAATGTACAAAAGCCAAACATTTCTATACACCAACAACCAAGCAACTGAACAATATAAGTTTACAATTTTTATAAAGGTAATAATAACACCAAACACTCATATATTACTTATTTTATGTCAGGGGTTGTTTTATGCACTTCACATATGTAATAGTTTTTAAAGAGGTGTAAAGTCACTGCTCCCTTTGTAGCCTTCCTTCCTTAAATGTTGGCTGGATGGAATGATTCACTCTATCAAGTAGAATGGGACAGAAGTGATGCTATGTGATTCTAGGCCATATAGAGAATAACTTCTGCCAAACTCATCCTCTATCATTTGCCAACCACTCTGATATGAGGACGCTTCAGCATCTCTGGGAGAGGCCTACAGGAAGAGGAACTGAGGCATCCTGTCAACAACCAGCACCAACTTGCCAGCCAGTGAGTGGTCCAGTGTAGCCCCATAATCTTTTGTTTGTTTGTTTGTTTCATGTATCAGTAGTTTATTCTTTTATTATTATTATTATTATTATTAGTTTCAGGTGTACAAAACAATGTAATAGATATTTACACCCCTCACAAAGTGATAACCCCCTCCCCCAATCCACTATCCCTCTGACATCATATATAGCTGTTATAATTCCATTGACTCTATTCCCGATGTTGTACTCCATATCCTGTGACCATATATTAAATTATAGTTGACATTCAGTATTATTCAGCTTCAGCTGCAGTTGTAAACTGCAGTGCTAAGGCACCTATACAGTCCATGAAGTGGTCTCCCTAATAAGACACCTGTCTGACACCCTACAAAATCTTTACATTATTGATTATATTCCCCAAACTGTCTTTCATATCCCCATGGCAATATTGTGGTTACCAATTTGTGCTTTCTAATCCTTTCCCCTTCTCCTTCATCCCCACGCCCTTTCCATCTACCAACCCTCAGTTTTTTCTCTATATCTCTAAGACTGTCCTCTGATTAGTTTGCTCATTTATACTTCTTTAGATTCCACATATAAATGAGATCATATGGTAATTGGTTTCTCTGTCTGACTCACAGCAAAGGAAACTATCAATAAAACAAAAAGTCACCCTACTGAATGGAAGCAGATATTTGTCACTGATACATCTGACAATGGGTCAATATCCAAAATTTATATATAAAAAAAAATCATTCAACTCAAAACCAAACAAACAACCCAATTAAAAAATGGGCAGAGGTTATGAAGAGACATTTTTCTAAAGAGGACATACAGATGTCCAACTGACATATGAAAAAATGCTCAACCTCACTAATCACTAGAGAAATGCAAATAAAAACCACAATGAGATACCACCTCACTCCACTCAGAATGGCTGTCATCAATAATTTAACAAACAACAAGTGCTGGCAAGGATATGCAGAAAAGGGAACCCTTATGCACTGTTGGTGGGATTGCAGATTGGTGCAGCCACTATGGAAATCAGTATGCAGATATCTCTAAAAACTGGAAATGAAACTACCTTATGATCCAGCAATTCCACTCCTAGGTATTTATCCAAAAAAACCCAAGACGCTAATTCAAAAAAATATATGCATCCCTATGTTTATTGCAACGCTATTTACAGTAGCCAAGACATGGTAACAACCAAAATGCCCATCGGTAGACAACTGGATTAAGAAACTGTGGTGAATTTATACAATGGAGTATTACTCAGCCATAAAGAAGAATGAAACCTGGGCCGACGGAGTGGCGCGATGGTTAAGAACTGGCTTGGGATGCCAGAGGGCCCAGGTTCAGATCCCACATATGAGGGCCAGTGACGCTGCCCTCCACAGCTAAGATGCTGAACAACAGCTCAACCTGGAGCTGGGCTGCTGTGAGTCACCGGCAACGGTGTAGGCTGCAGCCCCTGTGGCACTCCCCCAATTCCCCAATAAAAATCTTTAAAAAAAAAAAAAAGAAGAATGAAACCTTACCATTTGCAAAGATATGGATGGACCTAGAGAACATTATGCTAAGTGAAATAAGTAGCCCCGTCATCTTCATTGGCACATCATCAGAGATCTTGGGTCAGTTTTCCCCAGTCAAGCCTCTCCCATCTTCTTGACCCACAGAAATCGTGAGAGATAATAAATACTTATCATTGTTTTAAGGCACAAAAATTTTGCAATAATTTATAGCAAAGTAATAAATAGCAATACACATGGTGTGATCCTCACAATATCTCTATAAAATAGATACTATTCTTATGGTCAATTTATACATGGAGCAAGAGAGGTTAAGTAGCATGCTCACAGTCACACAGTGATGCGTAATCAGTACAGATGGGCACAGCCAGTCAGCTCCCAAAGTTTGTGCTTATAACTGTTACACTGCACAACATTGCATTTCCCCCCAAACTCTCAAACATACTTTATATTTTATTCAATTTCCTTTTGTACTGAAACTGCCTCTTTCCTGCAGATGTCCAAACTCCTGATTTAGGAGGGCTGAGTAGTTCTCTAGATTTATTGAGCCCCTGCCAGCTGGAACTTCTCTTCCTGTGGCTTGGATCTACCTTTCCTGGGCCCCATACCATCCCCTTTGTTTTGAAAATAAAATCTCCTTTTCTCCAAGATCAAGGAAAGAAAATGCTGATTGTTATGTTGCCCAAAACCCAAGTCATAAACAGGATCCCTCAGAAGAGGTTTTAAACCTATTCCAGTCAGTCAATGGTAGCTTCATTTAAGTACGCAGGCCTCTCATGGTTGGCTAATCATCAGACGCTTCACTTCAGGAAGCTTTTGAAAGCCAGCCAGCCCCTAACTCTGCCTTCCTCGGGGCCTATACAGAGACTACATTCTACATCCACTATTCTCACCTGCTTAGCAAGTAATATATTCAGCTTCTTTGCGTTAGATACGTGGAAAGCCTGGTCTTTTCCTTTGATCCTTTTTTACCCTCTTGAATTGCTGGAGGAAATTTTAAAATGTCTCTAAGCAAAAATATGTGGAAGATAAACTTTCTGAGTCATCACATGTCTGAACATCCCTTCTCCCTGGCTTCTTATTCGATTGATAGTGTGCCTGGAAATTTAATTTGAAGTCAAGTATCACATTTTTTCCTCAAATGTTGAAAGGATTGCATCATGATCTTCTAACATCCAGTGGTTGCTGATGACAACTCTGATGCTGATATTCATATTTCTTTGGAAGTGATTTCTTTCCTCTATGAAAATTTTTAGAATATTTTCTCTATTTTGATGTTTTGAAATTTCAGAAGAATTTTTTACAGACTGGTCTTTTGTTCATTTTTATTAACTGTGCTAGCTATTTTGTGATCCTTTGTAATCTGATGATTTATCTCCTTCATTTGCTTTCATATATCTCATCGTTTTTCTGCTGAAAGTTTAAATGTTTATATGATTAATTTTGTGTGTTAACTTGGCTAGGCCACAGTACCCACATATTTTGTCACCACTAGTCTACATGTTACTGTGAAGGTACTGTTTTGAGATAAGATTAACATTTAAATCAGTAGACTTGAATAAAGCAGATTGCTCTCCATAATGTGGGTGGGCCTCATTCAATCAGTTGAAGGCCTTAAGAGGAAAAAGGCTGAGGTCCCCCAAGGAAGAGAGAATTCTGGTGCTAGACTTTCTTTTGCACTCTGGCTGCAAAATCAACACTTCCTTGGGTTTTTAGCCTACTGGAGATTTTAGATTAGCGAGCCTGCACAATTGTGTAAGCCAAAATTCTGAAAAATAAACCTCCCCCCTTCTTTCCTCCGCACCTTTTTTGTTCTTGCTGTTTTTCTCTCTTTCATGCTGCATTCTTCTGATATAACTGTGATACTTAGTTGCCCATTTGTATTTATGAAGGAAAACTGAAATACATTGGTGAGTTTCTATTGTATTCCTCAGGGGGCTTAGCTCAAGAGTACCAGGAGTGGTTCCTTCTCAGAGGCATACAAGCATTTAGTACTGTGTTTCCCTTCCATCCCTCCTTCTTCCACTAAGCAACCCAGTACAGTTCCCTAGAGTGAGAAGGAAAGGGTCACCTATGGTCATGATCATGTATCCTTGAAGTCTTTTGCTTTCTTTTTTATGGACTTTGGCTTTTGCAATTAAAGAGCTGACAGCATAAATTTTAAATTATCTGATTGTACTGTAACAACAATTCTTTGAGGCAATGGGTACCTCATGGCCTAGTTTACATGTTAAAAGCCACAGCACCATAAATAAAAGCATTATTGGAAGTAACAGCAACAAAATCCCACATGGTTATTAGATCAAAATATCATCAGAATCAGAGCACTTAATCACCAGAATAAAATAGAGATAGTTTGTTTAGTCTTCTCCACTTCACATTCTTGCCATCTAATTCTTCTAATACTTCTTCATAAAAGATGCCTATTTTCAAAATTTGCCATTGTAATCCCATCATCTGTCACTTTCTGGCCAGACTTATGGTGACAGTAAACTATAAATCAAGCATTATTTTGCTTTCTGAAAATGCAAGCACATCATTCAACAGCAAAACTGTAACTTCAAAAATTTCAATTTACGTAGACCCAATACTACTTCGACATAGAGAAAAATATATATTTTCCTAATGAGGTTTCCAGACAAAACTGTAGCAAATTTAGATGACTGTTTACTTCTTGGCTTCTTTTGAAGCTTCTAGGCCCAGTACTTCCAATGTCCCCTACACCTGTCTCCTGAAGACTCACGCCACCATAAAAAAGAGTTGGTATTTCTTCATTATGTGGGTCATAACTAAATTCTGAGAGCCAGGGCTCTAAAGGAACCAGGCCATGAAGACACTAACTCCTCTAAGGAATTGTTATTCTTTCTTCTAAAAACAACTTCTTAACATATTTTCCTCATTACTCTAGCCATCAGGACACTCAAAGTCAAACACAAAGCCATTTT
Organism: Hipposideros armiger; assembly: GCF_001890085.2. NCBI lineage: Eukaryota > Metazoa > Chordata > Mammalia > Chiroptera > Hipposideridae > Hipposideros > Hipposideros armiger. The sequence continues at coordinate 3,346,130 of NW_017731475.1, forward strand.
TAAACAATATGGTGAATTTTTAAACAAAGTTAATAGTCCCCAGACCCTAGAGTGGTTAAGTATGTCTGTAAGTCTCCTATGAAAGATTCTTTTTTTTTTTTAGTTTTGAAGGGTGTGTGTGTGTGTGTGCATTTTAAAATTCTTTATTGTTGGAATAATTATTGGTATTTTAAAGATTTATCTTGGTATGTTTAATATAATTATAAGCAATGTTTTATAAAGTATTATATAATAGATTCTGCTGGAAAACTCCATTGAGCCTGGAAATTATAACATTCCCAAAAATCACCAGGCCTCAAAAAGATGCATAGTTCCTCCCAAAATTTCCACTACCTCACTATAATCTAACAGTAGTTTTACCTAAACTCCCTGACTTAAAAGGCAAAAATCATGAGCCAAACCATTTGAAACTCATACAGTTTTCTACATCTCACCATCAGATTCCAATATGCTGGGAATGTTTAAAGTTTGCACTGGTCACCACTTTGGTAGAAATTTAAGGACTGGCAGCGAGATATTTTTGGCAAAGACAGTCTGTTTCTCTGAGACTTGTTCTCTGGTTTTCCTTAGTAACTTGGGTGTATCATGAAAGAAATCTTAGAACTGCTGGGGTTGTGGAGTGGTGGTAAAGAGCATGGGATAATAGCATAAAAGTCTGTTCTAGCCAGTAAATTAGCATAAAGAATTTTACTAACAAAAGCTGTCTACTGTTTACAATTTCATGTTTTTAAAAGTTAATATACTTATCCAGAGGATCCTGGAAAAATAGGTTTTTGAGAAGAGTCGGCATAGATGTGAATCCTGATTTTCTTCTTTAGAACTCCGAAGCTCACTCCTTGAACTATCCTCTGATATTTAGGCCAAGAATTAACAATGCCCATGTCTCAATGAAAGTTTGTTTTAAAACATGCCAGTGACTTTGTCTGCATTTCCTTCTGTACAGGCCCATGATATTGGGAAATTCCTGGGTAAACAAATTCATGAATAACATAAGAATCCCATCATCTTCATCGGTATCTTATGTGATTCTAGTCTTGCCTTTTCATTTTTAATCTTTTGGAAAGCAGTTGAGACATTTATTTGCACACACACACACAAATGATATATCAGCTATGAAGTTCCTGTTCATATTTGTGATAGCCAAAATCCCATATGATTCCTATTACTAATGAAACCCTCTTGTCTCCTAAAGTTACTGGCATGTCATTTTTTTTTTCTGTAGGAGACTCTCGGAGGTTCAGTTCAGAAGGCATAACAGTGTGTATAGTGGGAAGAACACTACATTCTCTCCTTGCTAGTTTCCACATAAGGAAGGAAAAGAACATTAAATATCTTCAGTTAATTACAAGATCACTCAAAATAGGATAGGATTAAAATGACCCCCATATTCTCTCCCATGCTACCACTTGGTATCCATAGGTCATACATGCTCAGTGGGATGAAGACGTAGGAGCTCATGAACTTTCACATGACCGCTTCACTTCACCATCACCAGCCTCCCTTTCCCTACTAACATTACTTTTATAGTTAACTTGACATTTTCCCATTTTCACAGTCTCCTGACTCAACCCTTTTATTACTTCCTCCCTTGTAAATTCTCCTGAAGATGTATTCTGGGGGTGCCAAAAAAACGTATACACATTTTAAGCGATGTTAACACTTTAGTCAGCACTGTTTAAGCTGTAGTTCGCCGTAATCAGAAGTGCCTGGATTCTGATGGTAACCACTTTGAGCACCTCTTATAATTGCAGAAGTCAAATGTGACTTGTATTCATCTTTTGTTGTCGGTATATATTAATACAGTTTTGTTTTTTTCTTTCTTAAAATGTGTATACATTTTTTTGGGCACCCTCTGTATTTATTTACTACACTGTCAACCATTTACTTTGCTCTTTTCTAGAAAATTTTGTTCTTCACTTCACCACCAATAATTCAGGGTATACTGTTTGGGTGCAGTAAAGAGCAGCTAGCATATTACTAAGTCTGTTATAAGCCCATTTTAAAGATTCATGAGTAATTTTTTTCACAGGGACAATCACAACCCATAGCATTTAATATCTTGATTCTTTTGTTCACTAGCATGTAAGTTATTTTATTAACATTAATTTACTTAAACTCAGGAAACTGTAGAGATTACGTTAGGAAATGACTCTGTTTGGAAGAAAGTAATAAAGCACACTTTAAGATGGCAGTATTTTATATCCTTATAGCTTTTCCTTGCGTATTTGAGAAAGTATCCCTATTACTCACTTCATTTCCACAGACTTCTTAGTTCTCAGCTATTTACTGAGCATACTATGTGGTGTGCACTGTCTTAAGAAATATTTAAAATGTAAAGCAAGTAGTTTCCCTCTACATAATGGAGCAATTAGTTTAGAAATTGAAAATTATAGAATTAATCCTGTACACGATAAAAAGAGATACACAGAATCAGTCTTACAGAAGACAAAAGAGTTAAATGAAGAAGTTCTGGATAAAAAGCTGTATGGTGAATGCCGAAATAGCTAATGGAGCATATAGGGATGATTTTTTTCTATATACCAGAAGCATTATAAAAAGGATATTGGTCTTAAAAGAAAAACAAATTTTTGTGAAATTCTTTCAAGCCTCAAATTACGGGACCACCTAACAAAAATCAGAATTCTTCCCTGCCTCTCCTGGAAATCTGATGAAATGTAGACTTTGATGAAATATCTTTGGCAAGTCAATGACATAGGCAATATTTCAAGTTGAACAGGAGATGAGTCAGATTGAAAATAAATATGGCATTTCTGCCAAGTTACCCAGGCCAAAGTACCCATTTCCAAGTGGGAACAATAGAACAAGCACATATTTCATTTTTTTTAATGTTAATTGAACTGACATTATAGAAGACCTCACTAGCTATATCCTATTATAAAACATATATTTGAGGACACCAAAAAATATAGCAACTGCGCAAGAGGAAAATGTTTAAATAAATGCTCACATGCCTCTTCCACATTACCAAATTGAGATACAGGGATATAAACATAAATGTTTGTAACTGGATGATACCTAATTTTAGTGAATCTTAGTTAAGGTTTCTCAGTTTTTGGTCAAATATGTCAGCCATCTGAAAAAGAAGTTATACTAAAAATTATAGCCAATGAGTGTATATACAATAGTTTCCTAAGTTAGGGATTTTATTAACATTTTTCATTATAGCTTATAGATTCTCTTTTAACTGTTTCCCTAATTACATTAAAGTCTCTTACACATTCACTGGAGGAAGGAAATTTTAAGCTGAAGCATAAAAAATGAGTGAAACATGGAAAATAGCCAGGCAAAGGAGAAAATGATATCTAATCCCAGGGAGCAGCATATACAAAAAATACCAGATGATATACAACATATTGTATCAAGGAAATTGAGATTACTTCAATACTTGTTCAAAAACAAGAACAAGTGACCATGGATATAGCTGAGCATTAAACACTAGAATGTGGAAAAATTTATAAGCCAAGTTAAGGAGTTTGCACTTTATCATTTTAACCACTGCTTTTCTTTTAAGTGACATAGGCAGATTTGTATTTTTTAAATTAATTAATTTACTTATTTTATTGGATATAATTGACATTACCTTGTGTAAGTTTAATGTGCACAATGTACTAGTTTGATACATTTATAAATTGTAATGATTACTACAATAATGTTAGCTAATACATCTATTACTTCACATAATTATCATTTTTTGTGTGTGATGAAAACAATTAAGATCTAGTTACTTAGTAAATTTGAAGTTTATAATAGTGTTGTTGACTAATCACTATGATGTGCATTAGACCACCAAAATTATTTATCTACTGGTTGCAAGTTTGTACCCTTAAACAATATCTCCCCAATTTCCCCACCCCCTAGCCCAAGGTAACCCCATTCTACCGTTTCTATGAGCTTGATTTTTTTAGATTCCACATATTAGTGATATCAGATAGGCATATCTCAGAGACATCACAGATTCGGTTCCAGATCCTCATAATAAAGCACATCATATGAATTTTTTGGTTTCCCAGTGCATGTAAAAGTTATATTTGCACTATGCTATAGTCTATAAAGTGTACAACAGCATTATATCTAAAAAACAATGTACATAATTAAAAAAAACTTTATTGCTAAAAAATGCTAACCATCATCTGAGACTTTACGAGTCATAATCTTTTTCTGCTCGAGGGTCTTGAGTTAATGTTGATAGCTGTTGCCTGATCAGGGTGGTAGTTGCTAAAGGTTGGGGAAGGTTATTTTGTTTCTTAAAATAAAATAACAATAAAGTTTGCTGCATCGATTGACTTTTTTTCTTTCACAATTTCTCTGTAGCAAGCAAAAAAAAAAGAAAAAGAAAACTTATAGCAGTTTTATTCATTTAACCCCCAAATAAGCACAACTCAGATGTTTATCAACAATAACAGTGATAGATAAATAAATGAATGAACTGATATGCACACAACAATATGGATGAATCTCAAAAAATTAAGCTGAAAAGGAAGGCAGACACAAGAGTCCATGCTGTGGGATTACATTTGTGAAAAAAACTTATGGTGACAGCAGATGAGTTGTTACCAGAGGCTGGAGGGTAGGGAATATTTTCTAGAAAGGGACATAAGAGAACTTGTTGAGGTGCTAGAAATATTCTATATCTTCATTGTGGTGGTAGCTACATAGGTGTGTATGCTTGTCAAAGTTTATTGCAATGTACATTTAAGTAGATGCCTTTTATTATATAATTATAACTCAATAAAAGATATTAAATGAATTAGTTGTCACCTTTCTAAAACTCATAATATACAGGCATAGGACAGAGTATTTCCGGTATTAACCACCATACTAAGAAGTTGGAAAGATTTTTGTATAAATAAAGACAAGTCATATTCTCTATTTTGTCGCTCTTTTTCATTATGCTAGAATTTTGTTGGTGTGCTAGTGCTGTTCTCTGGTTTGCCTTATCTATGTCTCAAGCTAGCCCAAGTCTCTTTCTGCCAACACAGCAAAGGACAATCTCAATCATACAGACTTCATTAACGCATAGCTATTTCAGCTTGTAACTGTTACTAAGAAAAATGTAAAACTGTGGGAACATCAAGAGATGCAATTTTCCTCCACTCTGTTGTTGCATGCCTTTCTATTATGACCAGGGAATCAAAGAATCACAGTAAGTGTGGCAAAGGATCCATCTTTAGCTTAGATGACTTCAGTGATTTAAAAAGAAAAATAGGCACTCTGGTGACCTTTTTTTTTTTGCTTCATAAAGATTAAAAAAAATGACCTTGTAATTTATGTCATCATCAATAGTTACTTCTCTTTGATTCAAATGAATGCCATGAATATGTTACCAAGAATGTTTGTGCAATCGGTATGTTATGGGATTCATATGACTGCACATGAGCTCCCTTGAGTATTAAATATTTATAATAGCCTTTTATACAGCCTCTCCTTCTAGCCCTTAATATCTTACTAGAGTTTGTTCTTCATTTGATCTAGTCTGTATTTCCCTTGTTGCTATTTTAAATGATTTTCTTACATGTAGCACATACTGGGGCTGGAGAACAGCTGGTCAACGTCCTCCAATTAACAACATCATGTTTAAAGACTTATGGTCAGTCACTTCCCAATCGTGCTTTTTCCAAACCAAGTAATCCTCATTCCTTTAATCTTTAATCATGCATCCAATTGCCTAGGCCTTTTCTTAAGCCCCAACAACTAGATATGAGATAGTTCCAATGATGTGTTTAGATCAGAGATTTCAATTCCCCTTTAACTTTGATTAGAACCAGTTTCTCCAGGACATACAAATATATTTCCTATGCCTCATGACATAAGATAAATTCTTCCGAAGTGTACAGAGAGATGCACTGTCACGCACCCAGCTGTTCCTCTTTTTATTACCTAGATTCTCGCCAATTAATGAATTAAGTGAAACATTGCCTGTTATGTGTTGTCTATGTCAACATCCTTTAGTGAGGACAGATTAACCAACTCTAATTCAAGTTTTCCCCTGGATAGCTTTCTTATACTAAAATGACCAGGTGGAGAAGTGATCTTTGAACATATATTAAGGAAAATACTTTTATTTTAGGAATGTAATTTCCTTCCTGATGAATTTCATTAATAACCTTAATGGAAATGAGTGTCTTCTAGAACATACAAGATCAAATCAATATTAACTCTTTACCTAAAATAAATCACTGTACTGCTAAAATGAGAGGGTAAATAGCAGTTTACAGAGATGGCGCCATTTTCCGTGTAATGTGTTCCACAAGAAAGTTCTCCAGGTTCTGTTGAATCAAGTAGAAATCATATTGAGCTGAATGAAAATCAGGAGGAGAAAAACAAGACTGACCCTTTCAAGCTTTGATAAACTCAACCCCAAGATTGGACAGTTGGTTCTTCACAAATCCTTCCTTCTCTGTCCAAAGATATTCTCCTTTAAGAAAGTCTTCGGATTCTTTTTTTTTTTTTTACATTTTCAGTACTGATTAAATACATGAGCATTAATTCAGGTTAAAAATATATTTTGCTAACCTCAAAAATTCACTCAACTTGTAGATAACTGTGGTTCTAATAAAAATGAGCCAACATTTTGATAACAATTAGAACAAAATGATTCTTAGTAATGTAAATATATAGTAAAGTTTTAGAATGTAACTTGAACCAGTAATCATACCAGTCATTCTATCTAGACAGTGTGATCCCGAACAAGCACAAACAAGTAGATGTTGAAGCAGATGTACATCTAGAAAGCAATATCCAAAATATTTCAGCTGAAGTGGTTGCTTAGACTACACAGCGGCTAATATGATATACATGTTTCATTATATTTAGCTTCTAATAATTGAAATCAATCTCTAAACAGCTAAAACAATTTCTAGGATTTTAAACATCCTCAGCATAGTGGAGGGAAATAATATTACTGAGTAAATGGAACCCTTTTCCTGTCTTTCAGTGAAAGTCAGTGGTGCCAGTCTTTATAGTAAAAGTTAGTGTTAATTATCAATTGCCATAATCTTCCTTTTTCAGAGGATAAAATTTTCCTCTCATTTTTATACCAGAATAGAATTTCACTTGTTTGTAACTCAGCTATGTGGAAACCTCAAGTATTTTAGATGAAATGAATTAAAATAAAAATTCATCCTGCCTATGTCTACCAACCTTCAGAGGGGACCCTGTCACATAAAAAGCCAATATTATTTCTTTTTTATTTGAAAAGTTTAAACAATAGAAAAAAAGTAAAGATATCACTAAAACAAACACTCATGAATTCTTGAGCCAAAATTTTCACAATGTTCACACTTTTTCCTTCAGATATAGTTATAATGAAAAATAAAACTTGCCTGATGACATTTAAATTTGTTTCCTTTGCCAGACCTCTTCCCTTTCTCTCTGCTCAGAAGCAACCACTTGTCATTCATTTGGCGGCTATCCTTTCAGTTCTGCTTTTATTTTTCGTATTTTTGATTCATAGGAATTTTTTTTAAACATTTTATTAGTTCATTAATTTGTTGGAATTGTATTACAAACTATTTTAATTTATACATTTATTTGGATGGAATGACATCTTTATTATATTAAATCCTCCAATATTTAATATAATGAAGAAACAATATTTTCCTTCTATTTTTTCAGTTTTCTTTTTATGTTTTTTTGAGGCAGGATGGGTAGCTTAGGAAATTGACAACCCCCTCCAGGGTACAAAGTGAGGTGCCTCACTGGTTACATAAGTAACAAGTGACTGCATCCAGCACCTGAACCTGGAGGAAAAAAAAGAACCAGCTTCATCCAGCAAGGCTAATGCCTATGACCCAGACCTGACCTTTAGCTAATTATAATGTCATTATAATTTCATTTACATTGGGGTTACTGTGACTCCTATCATGCATCTGATGCCATGACAGTGCTGAAGGAACCAAATAAGGAAGAAAAAGCAGGGAAATAGAGGGTCCCACCTTGCAGGGGAGGAGAGACATGAACCACGGCAATGGGATATCACCAATCCCGCTCTGGGGCAGGACAAACACCCTTGATCCTGGCTTCCTTAGTGGGGACTCATTGTACGAGTTCATCCACACTTTTCTCTCACACGTGTACTTTTATTTTCAATGAACCACTTTTGCTCTCCTGTATCTGTCTCGCTCTAGAATTCTTTCTTAAGCAGAGTCAAGAACCCAGTCACCGCTGCTCTGGGTTGAGTCCTCTCTTAGAGATTCCCGTGTGACTCCGGTGACACTTTTAATAAACAATTTTCTTCATAATGTTTTGTAAATCTTTTCTTAGATTTATTCATAGTAGCTTCAGATTTTATTGCTAATGTAGGATTATGTTGTTGCTACATTTCTAAATATTTTAAAACTCATACACAAGAACAATAGTGATTTTTGTAGGTTGATCTTGTTTTAGTTAGGAGTCTTATGAAAGTCTTTTCTTAATTTTTAGATTCTCTGAAATTATCATCTGAAAATGATGATAATTTTACTTTATTCTTTACAATTCTCAAACCTCTTACTGTTTTGTATCTTGTTCATTGGCTATGATATCTAGTACTGTGTCGAGTACTAGTGAGTTTAGTGGTTTATGAAAGTAATATAATGATTTTATCATTAAATGTGATGCTTGATATAGATATTTGGTACATATCCTTTATAAATTTAAAGAAGTTCCATTTAATTCCTAGTTTATTAGGATATTGTTAAAATTAGGAATTATAAAATTTCTAATTTTATTGCATTTTTTGAAATTATATGATTCCTAATTCATCATTTTAAATTCTCTACTTTTTAAAAACTATTTTTTATTTTAATATAGCTGCTTTACAATATTACATTAGTTATTTTAGCTTCAGCTGTACAATATAGTGATTTGCCATTTTTATACCTTATAAAGTCATCACTCCACTAACTCTAGTTATCATCAAACAAAAACAGACTCATGAGAAAAGAGACAAGGGCATGGTTACCTGAAGGGAGAGGATGGGGGAATGGATGAAAAGGGTTAAAGGGCAATATAGTTAATAATATTGTGATAAATCCTCTACTTCTAAGCCTTCCTGTTCCCTTTTAATTGACATATAGCTCTTGTAAACAGCATAGTGAATATTACAGCCTTATTCAGTCTTATAGTCTCTGTTTTACTGGGTGCACTGAATCAATAAAAATTATATTGATAAGGTTTTCTGTGGTTTTTTTTCTTCTGCTAATTTAGAAGTTATAGTTTTTATTTCTGTGCTAACTCTAACCCTAATCCTAACCATAAAGTTTTAAAACATAGTTAACTTCATATTTTTTTAATGGTTAAAAAAATAGTCACCACTTTTTTGTCCTCCTAAACAATAAAAGTAATGTGGAATAAAAGTTCCACATAGGGTTTAACTTTGGTCTATCTCTCCATTTTTATAGATATTTAAAATTTTCTTTCATGTGTTTGTGGTTTTCAAATGTAAAGATCTTTGATTTCTTTTTAAAAACTTCTTACCAGGTATTATATTTTTTTATGTCTTTATAAATGACACCAATTTAAAATTTTTATTTTCTATTTTTTTTGCTAGTATGTAGATATACAATAATTTTTTGTATATATTGACCTCGAGATCTTGCTGAATTCATTTCTTAGATCTAGCAGAATTTTGTTTTTATACAATCCTTTAGATTTTCTATATAGATAATCATGTTTTCTGAAAATAAAGTTTTACTTCTTTCTCCCTCAATTTTTATACAATATGTTTTCTTTTCTTGCCTAATTACATTGGTTAGGACCTCCAATGATATGTTAAATAAAAGTGGTGAGAGCAGACTTTATTCATTTATTCACTATTTTAACATTAAGTTAAGTTAGGTATAGATTTTTCTTAGATGTTCTTTATTAAATTGGAGACTCTTTTCTAGTTTGCATAGAGTTTTTGCTTATATCATAAATAGCTTGAATATTGTCTAATGATTTTTCTGTACCTATTGTGATAACATATGATTTTTCTTTATTCTGTTAATATGTTGAATTATATTGACTGTTTTTTTATTATTAAACCAAACGAGCATTCCTAGGCTAACTCTCAGTCATAACATATCATTGTATATATTGCTGAATTAAATTTGTTAATAGTTGGTTAAGGAATTTTATGTCTATGTTCATGAAGGATATTAGTCTGTGGTTGATTTTTCTTGTGGTCACTTTGTTATGTTTTCCTATCAAGGTTATAGTGGTCTCATAAAATTAATTAGGATTGTTCTCTTAAATTTCCTGAAAGAGCTTGAGTAAGATTAAGATGGGGGTTGTAGTGTTTTATATTTCAAAAATCCATTTCTTTATCAGTTTTCATCAGCTTTTGAGAAATTTGTCTATTTTATCTACATCATCAGGTTTTTGAGCTTAATGTTTTTTTTGTTTTGTTTTGTTTTCACAGAAAACTTTACAATTTTATTTAATTATATTGGATGTATGTTGTTTGAGACTTCTTTTTTGTTTCAGGTCAATGTTATGGCTCTTGTGGCGGTTGCTGAACATTCAGGAGAATTTGAAAAGATTATGCAGCTTTCAGAAAGGTACGCCTTCTCATTAAGACCTTAAAGAGATGCTGATAAGAATGCAGTTATGATATCATATTTATACTACCAAAGTTTTATAATAGTGCCTTACTATTCTTATCATTACTGTAGAATTTATGGTTATATTGACTGTTTTTTATTGATATTTGTATTTTGTGGGGTTTTTTTCAGTTTTTGTTTTCTTGATCAGTATTGTTAAGTATACCAATTTTAATGATCTTTTCTAGAACAAACATAGCTTTATGGATTTTCTCTTTGTTACTATATAAATAATTTTTACTCTCTATTATTTCCTTCCATTGATGTTGTGTTTACTTTGCTTAGATCACTGATTTTAGACCTTTTAGTTTTTATGTTTTAATATATATATATATAAAATAGATCTCACAGTACATTATTGTTAATTTTGCTTCAGTCAAACATGTTACAAAGAAATTGGGGAAGTTGAAAATATATATACCTTTTTTGAACATTTTTAGCACTTTTCAATCTTTCCTGTAGATTCAAGTTTCAACCAGTGTCATTTCTCTTCAACCTGAAAATTTTCCTTCAATATTTCTTGTAGACAGTTGTACTAATAGCAAAATTTTTTAGTTTTTGTTTATCTAAAAGCACCTTTATTTCACCTTCACTTTTGAAGGAGGTTTTTTGCTATTAGGGTTTTTAGGTTAACTTTTTTTCTTTCAGCACTTTAAACATATCATTACATTATATTCTGGATCATGTTTCTGTCAAGAAATAAGTCATATTTATTGTGGTTTCCCTGGTATCATATATTATTGTTTTATTGCTTTTAGGATTTTCTTTATATTTTTGGTTTTCACAGTTTAACTGTGATGTGCCTTGGTTTGATTTTCTATTAATTTATCCTTCTTGAGATTTTCTGAGCTTCATGGATTTGAGAGTTTAGGTAATTGTAAAAATTTTAAAATAGATTGGGCCATTATTTCTTCAAATGCTCTTGTGCTGCTTTCTCTTCTTGTATTTTGGAATTTTGAATACACATGTTATAGATCACTTGATTTTTTTCCCATAAGTCACTGATGTTCTCTTCAGTTTCTGTTAGTAAGTTTCTTTCTTCTTGGCTTTATTTTGGATAATTTCTATTAACCTGTCTTCAAGTTCATTGATCCTTTCTTATGTAGTTTTAATTCTGAATTAATTATAATTTAATGTATTTTTCTTTTATATATTATATTTTTTTAGTTTTAGAATTTTGGGGTTCTTTTTTATACTTTCCATGCCTTTGCTGAAATTTTCCATTTGCTCACCTATTTTTTTTCTGAAAAGCTTGAACACTTTTATAATACCTATTTTAAAGTCCTTGAGTGACACTGCCATTATTTCTGTCATCTGTGGGTTGTCTTCTGTTGTTTTTATTTTCTTGGTTGTGGACTCCATTTTATTGCTTCTTCACATGTTTCGTAATTTTTTATTGTATATCAGGATTATATTTCCTACAAACTAGATCTCCCATAGTTTAAAATCTTTTTTCAATTATAACTTCTCAAGCTGACACCATATTGCTATCTTTCTCACAGTTATCACACTTCATAAAAAAACTAATCTCTATTTTCTGTATTAATTATCTTGCCATAGCTTTAATTTTAAAATCTAGCTTTGTCTTTTACCATTCCAGGGAATGTCTGTCATCCTTAGGTGTTCCATTTTTATAAATGTTCCATCACTTTCTGTCATCCATACTTTAATCCTTGAAATCACCTCTGACTTCTTTTCTTCTGACCACCCCTGAGTTGTCAGATTCTACTATATAATTTCTCTGAAACTGTCTGTCCCTACCCATTTCTCAATTTCATTAAAATTAATTTTCTTCTAAAGTATTCCTTTAAATTTTAACTGTTTTTCTACTTTGAATCAATTTTATTCATGGATACCAAGGCAATCTTATCAAAATACAGCCCTGTTTGTCCCATTTATATTCTTAAAAACAGTGATTTCTTATCTGTAAAAAAATTTATAAACTCCCAAGCTGCATTTCAAATCACAACTTAGTTTCATCAAAAGGTCATCTGTACTGATTTACCACTATTTTAGAGCATTTTATGCAAAATAAACAGAATTTCTAACTATTCCTTTACTGTCCTGTTTCTGATTTTAGGTTAATTTGTTGTTTGGAGAAAAATATCTCTACTGAACACCTTAATAGAGCAGTTTAGCTGAAAGAGGCTTTTTTCATGAAGCTCTGTTTCCTCTGAAACTTTCTTAACATGTATATCCAATTATTTTATAGTTTTTACCACTTACTAATGTATATTAGAGTAATTTCCATCTCTCCTACTATACTGTAAGCTCACAATCAGATTTTTAAGTGTATACCTAATTTACTTTGTCTCCGTTATATCTCTTAGCACATTGCTTGTTTTTGTAACTGCTCATTTTATATATATATATATATATATATATATATATATATATATATATATATATATAACTGAATTATGTTATCAAACAACAATGCCAAAATATATTCAGTATAGAATGTGTAAAAAGAAAGAAAGTATGATATATTTTTGGAAATTTTCTATCCAAATGGTAATTAATAAAGCCAAGGTTCTTAAAGGAGAAAACTCTCAGCTAAGTGAAAAACCTGGCTATCTAGAGTCCCTGGAGTTCAATGTAACTAAGGTTTCATCACTGTTTCTAGTTAAATTAGATTATTCCCTTAGATAAAAAATCTCTGGCTCACTGGCAAAGCTATCATAATATTGTAACACACACACACACACACACACACACACACACACACACACATGAAAACAGAAAAACAAAAAGCAAAGCTGTACCTCTAAATCCTCCATCTTTGCTTTGTCCTTGTGCCCAGAGCTTCCAAAGAAATACAGCTCAAGAGATGTAAAATGCTATAACAACTAAACACAAATCCTGACATGTTTGTTAGCAGTTGGAGGGCTTATTAAAATAAAACTGGCTCATAAAAGACTATGGAACAGCTTTAGAGATAATCCAGAAGATGATTAAAGGCCTGGAACTGAAGACTGACATTGAGAGGCTAATAAAGCTGGAACCATACAACTTGGTGAAGAAAAGACCAAAAGTCATTTCATGCCAATCTTTCAATATACAAAGGGACTTTATTCAGTGAGTGGTGTCCAGCTCTTTTCAAACCCTGATGTCCATACAACAAGACAAAAATGGGTTTAACTAAACTAGAAGGGGCTTAATTTTGTTTAGAATAATTTCATATAAGCAATGAAGTTAAGTTACTGAATAAATCTCATTCTCTGAAAGAGCTGAATTTCTCCTCCATATTTATGGGGTTCTACGTACTGCTGCTGGAGAAGATACACTGATTATGTATCTCAAGAGTTCTCCTCACAATTTTATATTTTCAAAACTTAGATTAGGTTTAATTTTCCTAAAGGAAGCTCTTCTTCCCTTGATAGCTTCTCATTTACCTCACCTAACAAAGCCATTTTTAAATTTTACATCTATGAGAAATTTTAGTATAGCAGTGGAACCTTTTGTGAACTAGGTTTGTCATTGAGGCAGATGAGAGTCTAGTTTGTGAACAGCCAGTCAAAGAAAAAGATTAGCTACACATAAAGAAATAGGTATGAGTTATCATTACTGATATTTTTATTTAATCTTTCTTTAAAATAATTTATCTACAATTACTTTTTATAAAGGATTAATGTTATGGATATTGGTATTTGATCCAGTTTGTAAAATTTTGAATTAAAGAAGAATGTAAATGTAGAAAGTGACGGATAAGTTCTGAAAGTCTTTTTTAAGGTTCAAGGAACAGATTGATTGAATACCTTCTTAAAACATTGGGTTGTCGGAAAAGTCATGACGTATTTTTTTCTATGTTTTTCATTGCAAAAATGCATCATGACTTTTCTGACAACCCAATATGTGTAAAATCCTTAAATCTCTATTCTGTCACAGCTTTCCTCACAAAAACGACAACAATCCGACTGGATTTCTTAATTCTATCATCTGTATCAAGCAACACTTATTTTATCCATAGTATCAAGAATTATCGTCTGGCAGTGTTAGGCAGGCTAATATCATAAATGAAGACACATAGGTTAATTCCTATGCCTGGGGGTAACGAAATCAGGATGGCAGACCCCTCATTGGATCTCAGGCCTCTTGATTTTCAGGTTAGTACAATTTCTACTAAATCGAACTGCCTCGAACCTATGTGTGTATCCCTCCCACAACTAATTCACCCACATTGAGCAAAGCTATTTAAATGATCATATAGCCAAAAGAACTCGAAAGGAGGCTTCCGCTGAAGGTTTGACTTACTTGCCTTTACTATCCATTTTATATTCAAAATTCAAAACTGGTTTTCTCTGAAAGTATTCTTACCATAATCATTCATCTTCAAAGCATGCCTATTTTGAAGTCAATATTTGTTTGGTGAGGAAAAATATATACAACAGCATGTAAACACACAAACATTCACTGAAAAGAGGAAGCAAAGAAAAATGTTAACTGTGCCCATCCATGAGTGGCCATGTTTTGAGTAGGTTCTGTTTTTTTTCAATGCTTATCTATAATTTTAAAAATCCAACAAGAAATGTATATTTGTGAGGACAAAACAAAAAATTCAAAAGGCTGTTGCAAAACAAAATTTTCCTCTATCCTACAAAAGTTCTTTTCGCTGGCCTAATAATCCAAATTAACATGAGACAGGTTAACAAGAGGAAAAACAAATTTAATTGTGTATGTATGGAAACCCTACATACTTGAGAGGTTCAAAGACAGAAAGGGAAAATGAGGCATATGTGCCATTTTAAGCCAAGAAATGGGGTAAAGTCCTGGGACTTCAGAGGGTACAGGATGATAAAAAGAGCAGGTGTTCAGTAATTAGGTTTTGCCCAGCCATACAGATAGGTAACAAAAGTGTATTTCTGGTAATAACTCTTATTATGGGCAAGGCCCCCAATTTAAATTCATTAAGAGACATGTAAGTTTCTCTTAAGCACACAGGGTCTCAATTGCCATTAACTTAAAATAATCCTCATACCAAAGTGGCTCATTTTAGGAGGCCTGTTCTGAACCCCTTCAAGGCTTCCCACTCAATTTTCTTGTAATTTTAATTGGGAATGTAAAAATTCATAAACAAGAAACCTCATTTAAAATGGAAGTTGGGTGGCCAGCAGGGGGAGCTTACATGCCCTACTGTTGACTACTCAGCTCAACAAGAAGAACTCTTCGCTTATAGGAGCTCTCCGAAGTTCCTCTTCTCCTCTATAAAAGAGTTTCCTCTCCACTGTTTCTTGGGACTTGTGCATGGTTCGCCATTGGAACACATCCTGAATTGCAGTTCTTTGTTGTTCCCTAATAAACACATTTTGCTGGAGAAAAAGCCAGATGCCCATTGTTTAAGGTCCATAAGAATGTAATTTAAAGTGATTATGTAAGAACTCCTTAGCATTTTTGTAGGTCAAGTCTAGAGCAGCAATGAGCAGCTAGCATTCAAGGGTATCATGCAGCCTGCCTGTTTTAAACGTGATTTTAATTATAATTTTATGATGAAGCATTACAAAAATTCCTGGTTCTTAATATAGCTCTGAACTGCCCTCAGATATTAACATCTTAGTGGCCCCAAAACTACTCAATTTTGACATTTAATATTTAATATATTAGATAATCAAATGCACTACAATCTGAAAGAAGATTTAATTTATGCTGCGGCAAAAGCAGTGTACTAGAAAGTATACGTTCTTGGTTTTGAATATACTGTATAATTACAGTTCCTATTGCATAAATGTCATTATTTTGCCTAAAAGATTGTACCTACTCACTATCTCATTATCTATTCAAATGGTTCAATCAACACTCTTTCACTAGGAAAGTAAAATCATGGAAATAAACCAAAAGTATAAAAGGAACATAAAACATTATTTTAATATTATGTTGCTGTTTGAACGTTTTAGGAATAGATGTCCTTCCAAACCCTCTTGGTTTTTCAATGTGTAATCAATCACTCTTAGAATCGAGGATGTCCTGGGGCCGGCCGAGTGGCTCAGTTGGTTAAGAGCTCGCTCAAGAGTTTGAGCTCTGAGCAACAGCGGTTCGAGTCCAGCCCGAGCTGAGCAGCCGCTGAGCTGCCAACAGGTAGCAGGATGGCTCAGCTAAAAAAAAAAAAAAAAAAAGAATCGAGGACATCCTCTTTAAATCTAAACAAACCTTCTAATCACTAGTATAAGTCCACTTATTTGTTCATACCCCTTATTGGCATATAAGGCAAAGCATCACAATCTCGTTTAAACTAGCTTTTCGTATTATTGAAGCAGAGCGTAGGTATACCTCCATTTGAATTGACTCTCCTTTGTCTAAAATTATTGAGACTGAAGAGAAAGACTCTTTGTAACAATTTAAGAATTCCAAATCAAACTATGCAAATTATTAATAATCAATTAGTAAATCATCCCTGGGACTCATTTTCTCTGGAAAAAAAAAATCACCTTAATCCTGTAACCCTTATTTATCTGATCTAACATTTATCCCATTAATCATTCTTATTGCTATTTCTTAGATTGTTCTCTGTGTCTTTTCCAATTAAGTTCTTCTGAAATTATTTCTCTGTTATTATTACCACCATAGCTCAGCTGCAGTGAAGGCTTCATATGACTGGAACTCTTAGGTCTCCTGGCCATTGCCAAGGCTTAAAATCCCACTGATCCAAATACATTTCCATTCTATGTAGCTGTTTTTAAACTGTTCCTTTTGTAATCTGGAGGGTGTTGGAGGTGGGGGAGGAGGAAGATGGACATTTTCCCAAGGGGGTAGAAATAATAAGGGCTGAATTTGAGGAATTCAGTCTCCCAGCATAATGTTGATTTGGGCTCTGGTGTCAAGATTATATCTATGAATATGAACATCTGGGCCTAACTAGGCATCAGCATGCATTTGGATCATGAATAAACAATGTTTCTCCAACCTGCTCACTGCTGGCTACATCAATAATGGGCCTGTCAGTGATTAGAAAAATCATTCTCTGACACCTATTGACCAACTGTCTGCCCCAAGCAGGGCAGATTTAATCGCTTTGGAAAGCAATTCCAATCATGAATTACGGTAAAAATGAGAGGTGGCTAGCCATTTTCTAGCTGGTTTTATTTTTCAAGACAGATACACACACACACACACACACACACACACACACAGCCTCATCTTTTGTGTAGAGAGCTCACTTGCTACTTGTCCTACCGCAGCCTCAGAGGAAGCCCTAAGGAAGGTGCTTACCATTATTCAGGCAGCTTTTAAAGTGCAAATATTTATTCAAGGGAAGAAATATGTTGTGTTCTTAAAAGTCATTTTCTTTATTAGCTCTGGTTATTTGAGGCCACAGCCCAGAGGACACATACCTTTTTGAAGGCTGATAGATGGGACAACAGTTCAGACTCAAGTGGGGTGGCTGCCACAGAGCAGAGTGGGAGGAAGCCACGGGAACAGAGGGAGAGGAGCATGAGCGAGGGAGGGAGGAATGCTGGCAACTCATCCGTTTAGGTTTCTGCTCAGCCCAAGTCCCATTTGATATAAACATGTCTTGGGGTACGCACAAATGATTCCTATGCTTTCTGTCAATAACTTCGTATTCATGGAGTTTGAGGGTACATTCTTCTTTCCTCTGTACTTACTAGATAACTTGAGAAAGAAAATAAACCTAGTCTTTGGTTCAAATGTTGGTCTAGGAATATCAGGAAATTCATTTGAACAAGATATGCTAAAATATTATCCATATTTAAATGAAACCCTTAATGTAAATCAGAGGTCAAGTAAAAGTTACTGAAGATTAAAAGCATTAAAAATTTTTCGAGGCCTTTGGAGCGCCTTCTTTTGCTTGGCCCGCTCCAAACTCTTTGGAGTGTACTTTCTCTTCTAATAACGGCCCTTGAGCCATTCTCTACTGCTCGGACCGCTTCTATTTCTTTGAAGTGTACTTTCTCTTCTAATAAACTGCTCTTTCACCACTTAAAAAAATAATAATAATGATTCGAATCAGGTAAGGACTGTATCTGTGGTGCTACAAAATCCCTTCTACTTCTGAGATTCTAAAGCTTTGTCACCTATTTTTGCACTATACATCAAATTTACAAAGTACTTTCACATGTATTCTCTAATTCGATTTTTACAACAACCTTAAGTCAAAACGGATGCGCCCCACAAATAAAGAAACTGAGGCTGAGAGACTTTGGATGATTTCTCAAAGTCACCAACTCCTTGTCATGGTGAATTCTGATTACAATCAGGGTTTTCTGACTCTGGCCCAATGTTTTACGGCTTTCAGTTCACACAATACCCCAAGCAAAGATAGGAGATAAGTTATACCGACATATTGGAAAGCCTCTCTGCTAAGATATGGTTCTAAATGAGAAAATGTATGCAGACAGACTCGCTAAAGCTGTTTTTATTCTGTTACTTTATTAGCATGTCAAAATGTGGTAGACTTATGGTCCCTGCCTTCAAGAATCTTAAGTGTTAAAGATAATAGAATTGGAAACTAGTTGCCTTTCCACGTATATGAGTTAGGCTCTTTCACCATGCAGGAGCACATATGCTCAGGTTTTGGGTGGGATTCATAGTTGGGATGCAAGAATAAGTAAGAGAGGACAGGACATGGTCTTCTAAGGCTTTAGGGAGAACTGAGACATGCGACCTTGTAGTTTGGGGTCAACACACACTGGAGAACCAGGCAGCACCTCGGGGAAACCAGTGAGTATACACATCCCCTGTGTTCAGGGCCCCACCCTTACCACGCTACTTTTTTTTTTCCAGGTGTTTCTTTTAATTCCACATATATCGGTCTCTTTTTTCTGTCTCGTATTTTTATTGATTAAAGCTGCTTATTATTATCTTCCTGGGCTTTTTTTTTTTTTCTGAACTGTTCTGCTGACTTTCTTTTCAGAGGATAGTTTGAATGTGTTAAGTCACCAGGTCCAGCTTGCGGGGGGCTCTGGCCGCCTTCATAAGTTTTTTTGCCTATGTCTCTGGGTCATATTCCCCACCTTCAGCCCTGGTCAGCTTCCCCAAAGATTGTGGGGTCATGTAATACAAACCATGGTGATAAGCAAGGACTCCATCTCAAGGGTTGTGTGGGGACGCGTAGTCAGAGACCTCTCAAGTCAACCTGAATGTACTATACTACTTAACATTTCTTATTTTTTTATTCTTAATCTGCTGAATTTTTAAAAATATTTTATTTTATTTTAAGCAGTCAGATGTATTGCTTCCTACCTATTCCCTTGGGCCAATTCTCAAAGAAATATAAATAAATATAAACATTTGTGTAACACCAGACAGTAAGAAAATTAGATAAAAATAATAATGAAATCAAAGTAGAAATTTTTTAATCTTATATAATCCAGACCAGTAATTGATTAATCAAAAAGTCATTTAACATGAAAAATATTTTTAAATCATATATTGCTTAAAGATCATATTTTAACTTAATACATGTAAATATATTTTCATTGGAGTGTTCCATAGTCGTCCATGTTGTATAAAGACCATCATTCCTGATATGACATCTCTAATTTCCAACCTTGGCTTCTTCAGATTAAACTGAAATTTTAAACACATGTGCAAATTAATACTGGTGCGTAAGTCTTAAGAATTTGAGAAAATTGTCACAGTCACTTATAATTTTATCAACACCTAATTTACAAAGAAAATTTTATTTAAAAACATAAATTTATCATGTCTAAATCAGAGAACTGAACCTAGCTTTGACAGAAATAACTTTATTTTTCATTCATATTTCATTGTTATATGTTATTTCTATTAATTAATATAAAATAAAATAATTTAAAATAACATTTAAATATTCAATAAAATAAATAACACAAGGCAACAGCAAAACTTACTCTTTATAAGTCTATAACACAACTGATGGAAACAGAGCATTGATGTGGCTTGGAGAATACAACAGTCTGCTAATTGGTCATGAGTATTTGCTATGCCATGAACATCAGTCACTATGATTTACAGAGGGAAAACAGAGAATCCTTTCATCTAGTAAGTAAGCTAAGGGGTTTTCCTGCACAGATACTCAAACTTATTCATAATATCGCTAAGATTAAAATAACATGTCAGTTTTAGAAGGATTTAAAATAGAGAGAAAATTCCATTGTGGAATTTTAAATAATGGTAATTTCAGTTAGAAAAATACAAAAGAACATAGAATTGACTCCTTAGTACAGGTAAATAAACAAGAAACAGAAATAGGCACCTCCTCAGAATATATACAAAAAATAAATTCCAAGTGAATGGATTTGGTAGCCTCTTATTTGCCAAGAATATAAACAGCGAAGAACGTGAAGGAGTCTCTTATAATACACATTCTTTAAATGCATTGGAAAACCAGAAATGACAGTGAACAAAAAGAGAGAAGCAAGTAGCAAGCACATGACCTGAGGCATATCTGCTCTTGGGAGGTGCTTATCTTGGATTTTAACAGAGTTTGAAGTAGGAGCAGAGACTGGCTCAGAAAACCATGGGGTTGAAATTGAGACCAGCAACATAAAGTTGGGGCCTCAAGGGCCTGCACTCAATTAAAAGGTTAAAAAGAAAAAAGCAAAGCAAAGCGCAGGGACACAGGGGGAATATAAGGAAGTTTACTTTAGTTTGGATTTTGATTGGCTGAAGTTTTTTTTTTTTTTTCTGTGTTGGTCCTACACCAAACATGGCCTGGTTTGGAAAAGAAATTACACACACAAAAAAATTGCTCTTGTAATGGTAATACTTCTGAGAGTCATGGAATAAGAAAACACAAACATTCCCTAATAGGACTTGCTTTCAACCTAGGTGGCACAGGATTCCCATTAGAATGAAAATGGGTTTCCAGTGCACTTATAAAATAAAAGGAAGCAATCCATCACAAATGAGACAGCACACACAACAGATTTCAAATCCCAATAATGGCAGAAAATAGAACAATCCAACAGAGACTCTGAAATAAATGAGATGAAGATGATTAAAGAGAAAAACAGTGAGGCTCGAAGATATAGGGAAAAAGAACATAAAAGCATTGAAAAATAAGATGTACTGATAAATGGATAGAGGGATGGACAGATGGACAAATATATATACATCAAATATAGTAAAATGTTTATAGTAGACTATAGGTTAGTAGGTATACATGTGTTCAATGTAAAATTATTTCAGTTCTTACACATTTGAAAATTTTCATAATAAAATATTGGGAGGAATATACTATAAAAAAGAATAACTAAATATACAAGAATCAACTAGAGAAAAAACATATAAAAACGGGGCAAATATTTATAAAACTGTTCACAGGCATTAGACAGCCATCAGCAAAGGACACAAGGCTTTGAGAGAAGGCTTGACATGAGCCTCATTTTTCACTCCAGTTATCTCCTTGAGCATGGGGAAGTAGAAGCCAAATAAAAGTGCTATAAGCAAGTTTGGGAACAAACACAAACCATTTCACCATTTAAGCATACAACTCAACTGAAAAAACAGACGTTTAAATGGAACAGAAAACAATGACAGGAGTACACAAACTGTGATCCTCCTGACTAACGTATGTATGAGCATCTCCTAGAAACTTGCTAGACATTCAAAATTCCAGCTCTTCCCCAGACCTACCGAGTTAGAAACTCTGGGGTTAGGGCCTAGCAACCTGTTTTAATAAGCTTTCCAGGTGATTATGATGCTCTCTTGATCATCAGAGAACCACTGGTTATCGAGAAATAGAACTTCTGATATAAGGGAGCTAACAAAAAATTAATATATGTTAATGATAACTTACTTAATCGTAGAATAATCCCCTTTCAAGTCCAAAATGAATTAGTATTACCACTTCTGTTCAACAGAGTACCTGCAAACAACTTTACTATCTACATAAAAAAACATTCTGGTGAATTTTATTGTCAAACTGTTAAAACTGGTAAGAAAGTTCAGCAAAGTCATGCTGAATATAGGATTTATACACAAAATTATATAAAATTTAAATATGTTTCCACAAAGCAGAAACAAACACTTATAAAATGTAATATTTAAAAGTTACATTTATAATAACCTAAGATATCTATAAATAAACATAAAAGATACATGAAAACTTTATGAAGAAAAATATAAAATCTTATTGTAAATCATAGAGGTATCTATAAGAGATATCATGGGCCGGCCAAGTGGCACGATGGTTAAGAACTGGCTTGCGACGCCAGAGGGCCCCGGTTCGGTCCCACATATGAGGGCCAGTGACACTGCCCTCC
>NW_017731475.1:3369082-3383122 GCF_001890085.2 Hipposideros armiger
CAATGATGGTGCCAGCTTGGGCCAGTGAAGCAACGTCCTCCACAACTAGACTGAAGAACAAAATGACAGCAACTTGTCTGTTCCCCTTCCCCCAATGCCCCAGCGCTGTTTCCATCCCCCTAATTCCTCAATTAAAAAAAAAAAAGAGATATCATAGTGGATGGAAAGATTCAACATCACAAGAATACAATGCTCCCAGAGTGTGTGTGTGTGTGTGTTTGTGTTTGTGTGTGTGTGTGTGTGTGTGTGTTTTCATATTATACATACATACATACACGTATCTTCAAAATTTCAGGAAATTCCAATCAAATTCCCAAATACATTTTTTTTTTAGCTGAGCCATCCTGCCACCTGTTGGCAGCTCACAGCTCAGCTCGGTCTGGGAATTGAACCAGCAACCCTGTTGCTCAGAACTCACACTCCTGAGCGAGCTGTTAACCAACTGAGCAACTCGACCGGCACCCCCCCAAATACATTTTTAATGTGAGAAGCTATTCATAAAATATATAGAGAGCAAAAAAATCTAGAACAACAAAGAAAATCTTTAAAAATAAGTGCTGATTTACCCGTAAGACTTGTAATAATTAAATCAATGTGGTATTGATGCAAGAAGTGAGAAAAAGGACACTGATAATATAGAGCATAGAATCCTATTTTTTATCCACAGGAGCTGGGAAAATAGCAGGGACATTACTAATTGTTGGGAAAAGGATGGGCTATCTAATATAGGTGTGAGAAAATTGACTACCCATATGGTAAAAATATAAGATTACATCTTCACCTCACATTATACCACATATAAAAAGATAAGCGATTTAAAAGCTAAATGTGAAAAACTACATTTAAAAACATTAGAAGAGGCCCAGCCGAGTGGCTTAGTTGGTTAAGAGCTCGCTCAAGAGCGTGAGCTCTAAGCAACAGCAGTTTGATTCCCAGCCCGAGCTGAGCTGCCTACAAGTGGCAGGATGGCTCAGGTAAAAAAAAAAAAAAAAGAAAATATTGGAGAATATATTCATGGCATGCAGCAGTAGTAAATTGTCTATTAAGTTTAATATATATTTATTTGACATAACACCATATATAAAGTGACATGTCAAACCATGAGTAAGAATAAAATATTTATAGTACCTAGAACTAACAAATAATTAGTATCTAAAAGATATAAAGAACTCTTATAAACCAATAAGAAAAAGAAAAATTCAATAGAGAAATGAATGAAGGCTATGAACAGGCAATTCATAGAAGATTAAACCTGAATGATCCAAAGTTCATGAAAACGTAACAGGTTTTTATAAGTTTTCTGTCCTTTCAGTTGAATATAAGTGTACAGAAAGGCAATCTATAGGTATTGTCAATCTTCCATTTCTAACATAAAATTTACCGTTTTGCATGACTCATTTGAATATTTTTGCAAAGGATAGGACTGTGGCACTGTCTACTCATCCAGTTTTATTGGAAGCAGTACTTGGGATAAATAGATGATATATAGGTAGATAGATAGATGGATAGATAGATAGATAGATAATAGATAGACACTGTAGCTGCATTTACTTTCCAGCTATTCCTAAGAAAACCATTAATTTATTGATTTAGAACATAATTTCTGTAAATCTCACTGAAATGAGAGTGTTTTGCTCCTTACCACACCCCACATTAACAGCAGCTAAGAGTGGGGAAAAGTCAGAAAGATTTTTTTTATATGTCTCCTGTGTATCTCACAATTAAGATTCATTCCCTGGGGGCATTAAGAACGTTGGGTACAGAAAAAAAATATGTACAAAACTTATGCCTGGAGAAGCAGTGGAATCACTGGAGCTGTGATCACATTCTAAATAAGATTAGGTTATATCCAAATGAAGTTTTCTATGGAGGTCAGGATCTAATCTGAAAATTAAGTGAAGGTTGCTAACAGTTAAGAAATAGGAGAGTAACTCTGAAACTTTGTTGTTAAAAACTGGCTTTTTAGGGCTCATTTACTTCTTATTAAGTATGGCAATTTTAAGAAATCACTCTTTCTATTTAAAAAAATATCACTGAGTTCAGGAAGTTGTTTGAATTTCTGTATTTGTTGGTGGGTTGACTTTGAAATCAGACCATCAGGATTTAAATGCTGGCTTAACTGTATGCCTTTGAGTCACAGGGCCTCTCTGTCTCAGTTCTCTTATCTGTAAGATGGAGCGGTTAATATCACTTACTTTGTAGGATTATTATAAGGATTAAAGGAGATAATACAGTTACATACTTACACAGCATCTAAACATTGCTATTCAATAGACACAACTGAGCTCTAGGTACCAGACTAGATCTAAAGGGAGCCTGCCTGCTTGGAGCTCTACTGTATAACTAATGTACTATATAGTCCACCTGCTGCTAATTTCTGTGCAGGAAAAGTACTAACTATAATAGTTTCTTTTTTCAGGGTTAGAATTAAAAACTAAATGTTAAGAGAAAAATAGAACACATTAATGAAGATGACATTTGTTACCAAATAATTTCATAATTAATATGTCTGAACACTGAGCACATGTGTATTTCTGAGGGAATACAGAGTAGATTAGATCTGGCCACTGATACTACACACACACACACACACACACACACACACACTCACACACTCCAGATATGTAGGTCAGCCAAAACCTGGGTACACAGAATTTGCATTCCTAAATACCATGGAACAAAACCGCTATGCTGAAATTGACATTCCATGTATTCTTTGCTGTTAACCAGAAGTGAAAATATTTTCCAACATAATTAAAGCATGACTGGAACTACAAAATGTGAGGAATGCATTTTAAAACCATTTTGAACCCAAACCACTCAAAATCAAGCCTTTTAATTTACAGATTAATTTACACCTAGTATCACAGGTATTACACAGAGATAGAACATAGGTCTCTTAATTCTCCAGTATTTTTTCCAGCCCAGAGTTTAGTGATGACTTTTCCAGTTATATTTATGTAAGTTTAAGGGCTATCTTCATATGGCGTCTTATAAGGAAAAGTATGTATTGAGCATAACTTTAGGCCCAACACTCTGCAAGATATCATGGAGAGATGTGTAGTGTCTCTACATGGCAATTTTAACGAAGACAACTGGGGATTGTTTTGCAAAAATTGACTGAATAAAAAGTTGTGTGATATTTTCACTTTCAAATATAGCATTGTGGTTGAAAATGAAGACTCCTAATTCAAGCTGGCAGGATTATAATATAGGCTTTACTAACTCCTAGCTATGAAACTGGTGAAGTTATTTAACCTCTCTAAGCTTCAATTTTCTCATCTTGTAAAACAGGGTTTGTTGACCTTGAGTGCATTATGCTAAGTGAAATAAGTCAGACAGAGAAAGACAAATACCATATGATCTCACTTATATCTGGAATCTAAAAAAAAAAAGAAAAAACCCAAACTCATAGATACAGAAAACAGGGTGGGGGTGGGCAAAATGGGCAAAGGTAGTCAAAAGATACAAACTTCCAGTTATAAAATAAATAAATCCTAGGGCTGTAATGCATAGCATGGTGACTATAGTTAATAATATTGTATTATATGTTTGAAAGGAGCTAAGAGAGTAGATATTAAAAATTCTCAAGACAAAGTAAAAATTGCAGCTATGTGTGGTGTTGGATATTAAATAGACATTATGGTGATCATTTCACAATGTGTACAAATATTGAATCATTATGTTGTACACCTGTATCTAATATAATGCTATATGTCAATTATATCTCAGTTAAAAACAAAATAAAACAGGGTTTGCACATTCCTCAATGAGTTGTTGTGAGGATAAAAAGGCAGAAAGTAGGCAAATCACTTGTGGGCAAGTATATATGAGTAGTGTAGAGTAAGTGGTCAATAAATATGAAATCATCATCATTATTATTATTCAAAATGTTATTAAAATTCAGCATTCCTTCTTGGAACGGGAAGAACTCCAAAGACCCTTACTTCTTGGCTATTAGTTCCTGATCACAAACAAATGTGTTAGCTTATCTCTATTTTGTTCATAAATTTAGACTTGAATACCTCATAGGGTTATTGTAAGATTCACATGGAATCATCTATGTAGGTGCCTAGCAAAGTGTCCAGTGTTTGATAAAACTTAGGCCTCCATCTCTTGCCTTTGTGTATCACAAAAAAAAGGTTACAAGTATTTCTGTGAATAGGCAAATCTAGAAATGTTTTCCCCAAATAAACTGCTTAAGACAGATGCCTGCAACTTCTCCTAGGTATAGTGAGAATGAGAGACATGTCAAAGAAACAGATTATAGTAACTGCTGCCAAGTTAGATGTTGGTGATGAAGGGACAGATTTAAAGAGGCCTCTGGTTCTTTTCCTTGAACAAGGAAAAGCAGAACTATCACAGAAATGAGGATCTTGCTAAAATGGCTATTTTGTTGATGATGATGAACAATTCAGTTTAAAGAGCTTTAAGTGAAAAATAGGTGATTTTAAAATCTAATATGTTGTTATTCTATATGCATGCCAGATAAAGCTACCAGCCAAGAAGCTAAACAAACTCCAAAATTCTGTAATGATTAACAAAAAGAGTTCCGAAATGTTCCTGAACGCAACCAAGGTTGTGGCAGAAATTTAATATTATAAATTACATATCTACTCTAAAGGGCAGCCTCATGAAAGGACTAAGGGTGGAGAGCCTATCAAGGACAAGAGAACCCAGGAAGAGGTAGCAAATAACAGAAAGCAAACTCATCTTCATAAGTTAGTCAAGAACCTTCGTAGGACTTTATTATTAGTGAATCTGAGCCCTTGCACAAAGTGCAATTAATGGGACTCTCCCCACACTAAGAATAGTGGAAACCGTAAGTTATGGGTTGAATTGTTTCAAAATTCACATGTTGAAGTCCTAACCCCCAGTACCACAGGATGTGACCTTATTTGGAAATAGGGTCATTGCAGATGGAAATACTTATGATGAGGTCATACTGGATTAGGATGGCCTGTAATCCACTATGATTAGTGTGCTGATTAAAAAAAGGGGAAATTTGGACATAGAGACATACAGAGAGGATACCATATGAAGATGAAGGTAGGGATCAGGAAGATACATCTACAAGCCAAAAAATGTCAGATTTCTAGCAAAGCACCAGAAGCTAGGTGAGAGGCATGGAACAGATTCAGAAAGAACCAATCCTGCCGATACATTAGTCTCAGACTTTTAGCCTCCAGGACTGTGAGACAATAAACTTCTGTTGTTTATGCCACGCAGTTTGTGGTACTTGGTTACAGCAGTCCTAGTAAACTAACATAGATTTAACTTTATCTGGCAATAACCCAATGTTGGCTAGCATTGCTAATTGCTGAAAAGAACTCTGTCTTTTCTTAAAAACAAAAATTCTTTGATGTAATGAGAGGAATTCAAAGAGTGCTTAAGAACAGATACTTTTCTAATAGGTTTAAGGGAGGCCTAAGAAAGCTGGGGATCAAGTGACGCACAAAGGAATGCCTACAACCAGTGAGCAAGCATAAAAGAACAGGAAGGATCCAAAGATATCAGGTTGATCAATTTCAGACAAGTGAAAAATATTGTCAACTTACTATATATCATGATAAAAATTAATACACCTGATGAATTTTGCAAAGCATGTATACTTAGGGAGGAGAAGTTAACTTTTTTTGTTCTATCCTAGGGCTAAAATTGATAAAATATCAGAACAGTGAGGGACTTTAGACAGCACCTCATCTTATTAAATGGGAAAGTAAGAGCAAGAAAGGTTAAGTGGCCTGTGCAGTCATTCACCTGACCCAGACCACAGACCTTCTGTCGCCAAGACTGAGAAGAGGTTGGAGTCCTTGGACTGAGCCAGAATCTCTGTCCCTAGACCTTACTTTGTGTCAAAATCGTGCTTAATTCAATGCATGGTCTCTGAAGTTGACCATGCCAGAATTCTTATGATGCTAAGTATTATCACAGAAACTTTGGCCTGGCCAGGTAAGGCCACTGAATCATCACGACTCTAGCTAGTTTGTGTCATTCTTTTTGGTTCCTTACCTGATTATAGGAATGTGTTAACCTTGAGTAAAGTGAGCTTCTAGTGCTGATGAAAAAATCTTTGCAGATATAGTATTTGGGAAGGATCAAAATCTGGAAAGGTGTCTCATTATTAACTGTGATTGCCTCATTCCTGGGGGTTTTCTTTTATCATCCTTTAAAGAGGAAGAACTATAGAGTGAAATATATCTTAAAGAGAGTCAAACCCTATCAATTTGCAAATAATGAGAAGGAGGAGCAGAGTGATTGTGGCTTGTCCCTTGTTATACAATGAGCTTGTAGAAGATTTGGGCTAGACCACATTTTCCTGAATCCTAGCTCAGCTCTCTTTAATTAACACTACACTTCCACCCCAGGGAAGACTCTAATTTATATAAATTTTTGTCCAATGGGAAGTGAGGCAAGCATCCCTGCCTCAGCTACTGATCAATTTAGAAATGGTAACTCTCATATGTGAAGTATAGATGATAAACAATGCACAGTTCTTCTACAAGCTTGGCCAGCCTCTGACCCCTCTATGCATTTCATTATCATAGCCCCAGCTTACCGAGTACATGGATTCTCTTCCAATCACTTCCATTCAAGGATATTCCAGTTCTGTATAAAAGCTTAGATGTACCAATAGTTACCATGAAAATATACAAATGAATATAATAGATAAACCTGTGCCAAACACACGTTTGGCCTTGATCTGTGACTCGGTATGTTTTCAAATTGCTCTAAAAGCAAAATAATTCTTTTGGGACTAGCCAGAGCATATTTTGAAATACTCTGTGCCAAGATCTCTGCAGTTCAGCTACTAACTGACAATGGTTGGCAGTCCTGAATTCATTCAATCCAAGTGTACAAGGGCCTCACTTTCAATATAATGGCTGGCTCAATCTTACGATGCAGAGCTAGCAAGAATTCCACTGAAGTTAATAGTTCATACTCCTCTCAGTGTGGAAGGGAGCAAGCAAAACCAACAGCAAAAGTCTACTGAACTCTTAAACTATTCCTAATTTATTTTTCCTGTTACTCTACTCTCAATTACTCAGCATATAGACCATAAATTTTGAGTCATAAGGAGCATTCCTAGGGTTTTTTTCTTTAGCTTCTTTTATTCTAATTTTTCTTCTGCCACAAGTTTGCTTTTCAATTAGATCCTAAGGGATCAATTGATAGCCTCACAAAGTGCAGACATTAAAAGGAAAAAGGGAAACAGAAACCTGCATGGTTGTTTAGGCTAGAATATAATCAAATTAGCAGGTCTATCATTTGTAAAATCAAATCCTAGTTTGAATGAAACAGATAAATTTTCAGTAATAATAAACTCCTTTCTTAGCATCTTCTTTCTTCCACATGCCAATCAAGAAAAACACTCATTTTGGTTAGGACACTGAATTGTCTGCTTTTCAGGATTAGGCCTATTTATGTTTCTTCATTTTTAGATTTCTCTGTCTACTTTCAGTTTCCTGAAAATTCTTAGAGAAACAAAACGTTTCACTTAATAAGCAGGGACTAAAGACTTAAAATATAAATGAGCATACTAGGCCTACTCAATAAACATTAAATGAATAAATGATGCCACTAACGGGAATACTTTCCACATAAATGATTTACAATATAATTTGTTTCCTAAAACTACTTGATTTTACTGAATTTGAATTCAAATATAACCATTTGAATATTTCTTGCTAAATATTTGAAAATGTATATTGTCACAAATTTTTAGGAATGGTGAGTGGACCCTTACACATGTTGGGACTGCATACAACAGTATGGAAATCTCCCTTCAAAGAGAGAAGCATTCAGCTATAGTGAAAACACAAAACATGTGGAAATAGAGTTCTGAAATCCACCTAACAACTAGCAGAAGAGCAATACAGCCACAACTTACAGAAAGAATAATTTCCATTTCCAATATTAACAATTTTGAGCTGAACTTTACCACATTTGAATAAGACAATTCCTCATTTAATGATTTGAATACAGGAATAATGGCAAACCTAGAAGAAAGAATATATTTGTAAAATATTCTGGCTTCTAAATATTTCCTATAAAATATAATCCCTTCACTTTAAGACATCTTATATAACAATACTTAAAAATGTTCATGGCATTTCTCTATGTGTTTGATTTTACTACACACTTTTTTTTTAACTGACTACAGTCTTGCTTAAAATTCTAGAAGCCAGACCCTGTCTAGAATGGAGAGTTTAAATCTCAGCAGGATTCTCTATCCTGAGGGGAAAAACATTCTTTGTCATTCTTTTCTCAGGTTGGGGAAAGCCGCCAAGAATTTTCATAGGTAGACTCCTCTGGTCAGTTTGCTAAATTTCTGGAATCAAAATATGCTTCATTGAACTAAGTTATGGAGTGATATTTATTCAGTCCTCACATTTGGGGGTAAGTGGATGCCCCCAAGTAGGAAATATGAACGTCTGTCCAAGAGGTGTGGGAGTGTCTGCTACGATTTCCTTTCCAGAGTATTTCTCTTATTGGGTTGGTGCATCTGGAATTCCTCAGCTTCCTTATGAAAATGTTGATATTTATTCAGACTTTCTGAACCTTGACAGTGATGGCCACCTACATCCCTGAAAGAGAGGCTGGCAGCCCTCAGGACCACTTATTTTGCTGTCTGTCACACATCAGAGGTTTAAAAACAGACGGTCAAAGTCAAGTCCAGATAGACGATGTGTAAATGTTTAGTCTGAGGTATTTTTTTATCTGTGTCTCTTCCTTTTGACAGTTTAAACTTGCTTTCCTATGTGCTTTAGTGCAGTTTGGACTTGAAAAAATGAAATAGAAACTATTTTTCTATCTTGGTTCTACAGAAAGGAAGACCCCATTCTGATGCGAATATGAAAGGAAGTTATGAGAAACCTAGGAGAGCTGAAAATGGTAAAATGATTGTACCTTTTAGAAAGATAACCAATTCATTCAAAATACACTGCATCAAACATGACTGATTAAATATGCATCACATTTATACATTTTATTCTAATATCCCAGGGCACTCAAATCCCAGGCTTCTCACCATGATCCCTGAACAACACTGAACAACAGAGGATATCTGCATAGCAAAGGTTAAATGGAGAAAGAAATATCTGCAATTGGTCTGAGGATTTCCATGGCTTATACCACTGTACCTGGATGAATTTCTTCTTAAGCTGAAGTTTGTTTATTCCATAATTAGACAAAGTTAAAATCTAAAATCAAGCCAGTATTGTTTTCCCAGCTATGCCTCTACAAGTACAGCAGAATTGGAAAGTATAAAGATGTAGGCATTTTGATATAATGGTTCATTTTGACCCTCTCTGAGCATCAAGCCAGTCAGACTGGCTAGTGCAGCTTTTCAAGACAAGGGTTAAGACAATCCCAAAAGGGAAGCTCACCATGGAGATGATTCTGTAATTCAAGGAATAGCTGGGGAGCCAAAGATTTAAATGAAGCATGTGAATTTACCCAACTTTTTGGTATTCCATAATTCCAGTCTAACTGTATAGATGTCTTAGAGTTAAAAGATGAGGCATAAAATCTGTTTGCTGAAAGACATTTCTAACATATTAAATATCAGCACATCAAGGGGAAAAATGACTGAAAACTTTTATAGTTGCTTACGTTGGGCAGCAGCCAAAGCAAAACATTCATTATTACTGGGTAAACTTTTGTGTACCTAAGCAGACTGATTTTCAGAGAGAATACATGGATAGACTCCACAGCTGGAAAAATTCTAATAATCTTC
Organism: Hipposideros armiger; assembly: GCF_001890085.2. Classification (NCBI taxonomy): domain Eukaryota; kingdom Metazoa; phylum Chordata; class Mammalia; order Chiroptera; family Hipposideridae; genus Hipposideros; species Hipposideros armiger. The sequence goes on from NW_017731475.1 coordinate 3,378,822, forward strand.
AAAATCTTGGTTCATTTTTTAATAGTGAACTAACCGCACCTATTAAAATATTTGGACTGTACTTCCACAAAGTATGTTTTGGATGAAGTAAGGCTAGCATCGTTAAGACTTCACTTCACCTGGAAGTGTTTCTCCCAACTAATAACTATTGGAACTAACAACAGAATCAAGTAGGTGACAGGGCACTCCACTCTTTTCATTGGTGTGCTTGGTGAAACGTGCAGATACACTTCTACCCATGTTTCATTTCCCATTACTTATTTGGTAAAAAAATTTGATGTGTGAATACATATGTTTAGAAGGTTTTATTCATTCTTGTAATGGCAATATAATTTATTCAATAATGACAATATAATGAATTCAATAACTTTGAGAGAAAAAAATCTATATAGAGAGTTGGAATTTATTTCTATTTATATTTTTTCTATAGATACGTAAAAAAGAAATATATAATTTTATAATTTATTTATAATACAATATAATATATGATATATAATATAATCTATGTAATGATAAAATTATACATAATATACAATTATAATATATAAATATAGAAAGAAATCTAAATAGAAAGAATATACATCTAGAGAGAGGTATACAGAGGAAAAAAAATTATAAAGCTGTAGCAAGACCAAGAGTTTCTCGATGTTTGGAACAAGATTATTTTCTGTCTCCTGTGCTATTCTCCTACGTCAAATGTGAAAAAAATAGGAGAGAGGGTTGCCTTAGCTTTAATAATCAGAATACATTTTTGCTGTCACTGATTAGGAATGAGCCATTAGGACACCCAAAATCCACTGAGTGAAGAAAAAAAGCAAAGTAGATTTTTTGAGCCCTTGCTTTACAGAAATGTTTTATTTCATATCTGATTTTTTTTGGTATGCTATGATTGGTCATCGATGACCAAGAATCTTTTGTCTGGAAAAGTAATCAAATAAACAATACTTGAGTTCTACTCTGTTCCCAGCTTCATAAAATCTCACCTCATTAAGAAAGAAGTACAGGTTTTGAGAAAGCACTCAGCAAAAAGGATAAAAATGTAAAATCTCCTTAGGATTAGAACATACCTGTTTCCACTGTTTCATTTTTCCTTTGTCAAGCATTTGCCTTCGTGTAACTACCTCTCTGATATCTATTACTATATTTGGCTTTTAGGAGGATGAACACCCTGCTTCTTTGATACTTTAGTGATGTGGCCGCAAACATTTTTTATCACATATCCCTATAAATTATTAACCGCATGCCCACAATGTATATATACTTACTTAGAAGTTATACACCTGTACCATTTTATATGTACATTATATAGCTACATGAAAATCTAAAATGAGAAAAAATATAAACCGAGTTCTACTTTTTTCCTGCATCCTAGTGAGTCATTTGGTACCTCACAAGGTACACAGCCCCCACACCCTCCACTTTGCAGACCATTGCTTCAGCAAAGACTCCCCCTCTACCAGCCCTTTGCATCCAGCAAATTTCCCTTAATTCTAATCGGAAAAAAATCTGCTCCTTCCTAACCCTCACCCCTCTTCCCTAAAAATCCAAGTTGCCTCTATTTCATTCTTCCAACTACTACTTAAATCTCTGTCACCATCAACACTCTGAATATACTCTTAGCAAGGCCAATCCCTCATTTCTACACCAAATGGATGGATATATTTCAAACTATATCCTTAACCTTCCTGCAACACTAAATACTAATAATCACAATCTTCTTAAAAGGCTTTTTTCCCTTGATATCTAACTCGGTCTAGGAGTCCCTGGCTACTGAAACCCAAAACACTCAAGGTAGGTTAAGTAACAGAATCCACAGATGGGTACCTCTCTGAACCTCTGAGGGACTGGGACCAGAAAGTGACAACCTCCCACCTAAGTATCTTTCTCAAGCACCCTATGCCTACTGAATATCTCATCACTTCTCCTCAAATCTGTTTTCTCTTCTCTACCTCTGGTTGTCTATCCTGACTGTGGATTCAGATGGCCTCTAGTTCAAAAGCTCAGCAGAATGACTAGAGTCTTCCATTATAGTCACACCCATCAAGGAGAGAAAATTTGCTGAACTAGCTCAAATCTTATGTCAAGTCCTGGTCTCCATTCAGCTGTGGTCAGTAGTCTGAGGCCTTTTGAGTGAGCAGACTCAGATTGTGGTGGTGGGGACGGCATGTTCCCTAACATGGTGATCAGGATTTGCATGATTTGCATTCTAGAACATGATTTGCTGCATGATTTGCATCTCTAGAACGGTTTCTGTGGCTCTCCTTCCTACTACTGTCCTCCCTCTCTTGCCCTTCCTTCCTAGATTCTTCCACAGGTTTCTCTTCTTCTACCCAGTCCTTAATGGAGGTGTTCCCCCATTCTGGTCCTCGTTCTTTCTCCATTCTGTATATCATTCCAAATGCCTGGGTTCTGCAACCAACCAACATGAATTGATTTATACCTCATAAGGTACACAGTACCCCCACTCTCCAGATCTGTGTCTCCAACTCTGCTGTCTGTCCTGAGCTCGAGATACTCTATGTGCTAACCTGCTGCCTGTCTGCCTGATGTCCTGCAGCTACCTGAAGCCCAGCATGTGTCCAGGCTGAGCTTACCACCTTCAGCCCCACCACTGATCTGCCCATATATCTCGCCCTCTAGCATTCCCACCCCTAACCGGCCACCAAAACCTACAGAGCATTCTAATTAGACCCCTGCTTTTGTCTGGATCACATATTAGCTCTCACTTGAGATTTCTGTTTAAATGTAAATTTCTATTGCTTTAAAATACATGGTAACACATTATAGTATTATTCAAAATCCTTCTGCTTAAATAACAGAGTGAATTAATAGTGATTAACTCATCATAAATGAATTTAGCATATATCCTCCCAAATAACAAATAGCCATGGGCAGGGCCCCAGGTCATTGTGGAAAGTGATGCTGGAAAAATGCCTTGGAGAGCCCTGGAATATTCTCTCTCATTCATTATTCACTCCAAATATAGAATGTAAGTATTATTAATATTTCCATTTATAGGTAAAGAAAGATACTGCTGTGTAGAAAGTTGAATAACTTGTGCAATAATATTACAGTTCTAGTAAGAGGCTGAGGCATGATATCAATCCATATTCCAGAACCCAAGCTCCTAATTATGACAATAGGCTCCCTCCTTCTGTGTGATGGAATGTGACATATGGTTAAGAATACAGGCTTGGAAATCAAACAAAAGTAATTCAAGTTACTGCTTACCTGCTTGGGCCAGTAATGAAGCCTCTGTGTTTCCTCATCTGAAAAATGGGGATCATAGAGAGCTCGGGCAGCTTTGCAGAGTAAACAAGAGTGGTAGATGTGAAGTGGAGAACACAGGAACTGGAATGGAGTTATCATTCAAGAATTGGTACCTGCTAACCTAAATGAGGCCATGCAGTTGGGACATGCACAGCTTGAGTTACAGCATCTGCTCAGCTACTAGCACTTCAGGTTATCTTGTGCAAAGTTCCTTAACCCCCAGGTAGCTATGCTTATCAAATATAATAAGGTTTCTAGTGGTGGAATGCCAGTCAATGTGGTAGGCACAAGACCCAGACATGATACACAAGAGGCACTAATGGCTGTTATTTCCTTTCCCCTTTCAGATGGTGATATAAAAACAGTAGAGCCTGGTCATAGTGCCATAGTGGGACCCCAAAATTCAATTGGATACAATGTGGAATTGTGTTTATTGCATAGCTGCAGTATTGTTGCAAGGTTCATGAAATGACAAGGAGCCAGTTGGGATACCAGGGAATATGCTCCCTAATTCAAACCTGTCTGGGTCCGGCTAAAAAGAAGTGGTTATTCACTGCATTTTATGCATGGAAAGTACTCTGACTCTGTGTGGTTAATTAGGAATTCCAGAATCGTGACAGCATTTACTTGGTGCTGAAATTTGGAAAACTACTTCAGGAGATTACAGGGGTGCAGAGGTCCATCCTTTACCTCTTCGGTTCTGGAGATTGAGTCCCATGATATTTCACACCCAGCCTGACCCTCCCCTATTCCCACACCTGCTCCTCACCCCAGAAGATGAGAAACTTTAGTCCATCTCACTTTGAGATCAGGGTACTGTAACACAATTTGAGTTATCTAAATGATTCTCTTTTTTCTTAGCAAGTTTGATGTTTACAATACTGTATTGTCTGTAATGAGTATACTGTGCATTAGATCTTCAGGACTTATTTATCTACTGGTTACAAGCTTATATCTTTAAACAATATTTCCCCTATTTTCTCTCTCTCTCTCTCTCTCTCTCTCTCTCTCTCTCTCTCTCTCTCTCTCTC
>NW_017731475.1:3383518-3386606 GCF_001890085.2 Hipposideros armiger
ACAGCAGCCCAGCTCCAGGTTGAGCTGTTGTTCACCATCTTAGCTGTAGAGGGCGCAGCATCACTGGCCCACATGTGGGATCTGAACTGGGTCCCTGCTGTTCAGAACTGGTGTCCCAAGCCAGCTCTTAACCAATGCGCCACTCAGCCAGCCCGAGTTTGGCTTTTTTAAATTCCACATATAAGTGATCATATAATAGTTATCTTTCTCTCTCTGACTTATCTCACTTAGCATAAGGTCCATCCATGTTGTTGCAAATGGCAGGATTTCCTTCTTCTCATGGCTGAATAATATTTGTGTGTGTGTGTGTGTGTGTGTGTGTGTGTGAGAGAGAGAGACATCTTCATTATCTATACATCTATCAATAGACACTTAGGTTCTTTCTGTATCTTAGCTGAAAATAAGAAATAATGCTGCAGTACACATGAGAATGCATATATCTCTTCAATATCCTGTTTTCACTCCTTTGGATATATACCCAGAAATGGAATTGCTGGATCATATGGTAGTTCTATTTTTAATATTTTGAGGAAACTCTATACCATTTTTTATAGTCCTATACCATTTTACATCCCCACTGGCAGTGTACAAGGGTTCCCTTTTCCCACATCCTCACCAACACTTGTTATCTCTTGTCTTCTAAAACATATCTCACTGGTTAAATTTATTCCTAGGTATTTTACTGTTTTTGTTGCTATTGGATTGAGATGATTTTCTGTATTTCTTTTTCAGTTGTTTCACTGTTAGCGTATCAAAATGCAATTGATTTCTGTGCATTGATTTAGTATCCTGCAATTTTACTGAATTTGTTGATTAGTTTCAATAGTTTTTTGGCTGTTTGGGATTTTCTATATATAAGATTGTATCATCTGCAAAAAAAACATTTTACATCTTTCTTTCCAACTTGGATGTTTTCCATTTCCTTGTCTTGCATCATTGCTCTGGCCGGCACTTGCAGTACTATTTGAATAAGAGTGGTAGGAGAGGGAGGCACCATTGTCCCCTGATGTTAAAGGAAAAACTTTCAATTTTTCTACATTGAGTATAATGTTAGTTGTGGGTTTGTCATAGGCAACCTTTATTTTGTTGAGATATGTTCCTTCTATACACAATTTGTTGAGGGATTTTATTATGAAAAGATAGACTTTGTCCAAGGCTTTTTCTGTATTTATTGAGATAATCATATGGTTTTTATCTTTCTTTCTATTAATGTAGTGTATCACAGTAATCATTTTTTGTGTGTTGAACCATCATTGCACCCCAGGAATAAATCCCATTTGTTCATGGAATATAATGCTTTTAATGAATTATTGAATTTGGTTTTCTAATATTTTATAAAGAATTTCTGTATTTATATTCATCAGGGATTCATCTATAGTTTTCTTTTTTTGTAGAATCCTTATCTGGCTTTGATATTAGGATAATGCTGGCCTTGTAGAATAGGTTTGGAAATGTTCCCTCTTATTCAATTCTTTAGAAGAGTTTGAAAAGGATTGGCATTAATTCTTTAAATGTTTGGTAGAATTCACTAGTGAAGCCATCTGGTTTTCTGTATTGTGAGGTTTTTGATTACTGATTCAATTTCTTTAACTTGTTATTGATATGTTCAGATTTTCTATTTCTTTTTGACTCAGTCTTGATAGGTTGTATGTTTCTAGGAATTTACCCATTTCTCCTAGGTTATCTAATTTGTTGGCATATAATTGTTCATAGCACTCTCTTTCAAGTGCCTCATACACAATACTTAGATTTTTTTGGATTAACCTCATGGTAGTGGGACATGTGGAAGGTTTTTCAAGCAGTTACATTATTAGATTTACATTTTAGGAGGATTATTTTGGATGTGGACTGGAGGCTGGGGGGCTGCGTAGGAGGCTATTATAATAATATTAACAAGAGATGATGAAGATGTAACAAGACTAAGGGGCAACATGTTAACTCCCATCCACTTTAGTTTCAATTCAGCTTGTAAAATGAGCTGCTAACAATCTGCAGATTAGCCTGAATGGGCCAACAGACTCTAATCAAGCACTATAGCAATACTTCTTTTTTTTTTTATTAAAGTTTATTGGGGTGACAATATTTAGTGAAGTTACATAGATTTAAGGTGTACGATTCTGTAATACATCATCTATGTATCACATTGTGTGTTCACCACCCAGAGTCAGTTCTCTTTCCATCACCATATATTTGATTCCCTTTACCCTTATCTACCACCCCCCTCACCCCTTACCCTCTGGTAATATAGCAAAAATTCTTACCCCGTTTCATAGTATTTCTGGAAAAATAGTCTTGACTACTATCATCAGGCATATGTAGAAGAAGTTTGGTGAAGTTTTCAGGTGGCAGGCTTTCTGAACATCCCCATGGCTGGCCTCCTACTTGAAACCTACTTTCTTTGAATCCTTGGGTTTTCTCCATCCTGGCATCTCCCTATCTGGACCAGAGGTCCCCAGGATGGTTGTTCTGTACCCTGGCCTGCTAACTTGGATCTAGTGCCCTGCCTCCTGTCTGCTCATCACACTCCCTTATTTTCAAAGAGATCTCTTTGGACTTGATAACACTTGAAAGAATGTTATTGACATCTTGTCAAACTGCTGAAACTATGCATGAATTATCCTATGTTCCTAGAACAGAGTTCTGATTAGAACTCCTGTTTGATTCTGAACTGTGAAAAATGTATTGCTATGGTTGGCACCTCTCTGAGAATGCTGTTTCTACTCCTATTTCTCCCTCACCATGATCTCCCTTTCTTGCCCACATGCACTCCTCTAGCATTGGGTGGAGGTATACATTAATCTCTTTCTGGGAAATGAAACTGATAAACTGGAACATATCAGATGCAAAATGAAGATGAGTTAGTGACCAGTCAGTTAGAAAGTCAAATTGCAGCAAAGATTAGCTTTTTTTGACAATAACAATGAGGACATATTTTATGATATTTCTTTGAAAATCACAAAGAGCAGAGTGCAAATATAATGCATTTATAATTCTTTGTCTTTTCTCATCCACTGAACGAGCAAGCAACATTTTTTAAATTAAATTTAAAACTTGTTAATCACTTTTGGATTATAGATTTATTTTATCT
>NW_017731475.1:3388311-3401478 GCF_001890085.2 Hipposideros armiger
TCAGGCCTTAACTCTGGAATCTACAATATTCACCCAATACTCAGGAAATTTATTTCTGAATAATAGATCATTACAGTACATTTTTTCTAATAGGATTAATGTTGTTTCTAAGAAATACACTGTCAAGAGCTTCTATTCTGCAAACAAATTAAACTATCAGTATCTTAAAAATAATTTCTAAAAGTTAATACCATAGTAGAAGTGAAATATAAATGCTTTATACTCATTGCTGGGCTTAAAACTGATGATTTATTTAGTTGTAAATATCAATTTGTAAACATCAGTAGGATAAACATTAAGCATTACTAAACATTATGATGTTACAACTTTATGTTACTGATGTTTGCAAAATTGACAACTACTTTATTTATAGTAGTATATCTATCTATATATGTGTGTGTGTATATTTATAATATATGTCTACATGTAGTATATGTCATGTACACTGACACAAAATATGAGATCTCTGGATTAGAGGATAGACAGATTATTCTCACAGAGCATTTCAGCTCCAGTTCCCCAAAGGGCACCAGGATGAGGACCAATTTTCACCTGGGCACGCAGTGTGATTTGCATCAGAGAAGAGGGACCCTGAAAATATAACTCAAGAGTTTATTACGTAGGGAAGCTGGCACATCTGCCCTCTTACCTCCTCTCCAGAGACAGAGAGACCTTTACTCTGGAATGTAACCAAATTTTCTCTAGGGAATTTCTAGGGACTGGAGGGGAAGGGCTCTAACCTGGAATGTGAGCGAATGGCTTTGGGGAAATAGGCCTCTACATCTCTCGGGAGCAATGCACAATCATTATCTTTCAGCATGTTTGCTCTTCAATCATAAAGCCTGAGCTATACAAAAATATGAAAATATTCATGAAGAATTATCTCCCAAGAAAATACACATATTTTTTGTAGGTGATTTGGAACGATAGACCAGCATCCTTACTTTTCTGATGAAGCTGTATTTCATGAATTTTCACAAGTTCTAGAAACTAAGGTAGAAGTAGCCACATAGCTACTCAATAGTGAAGGTATAGCATTATCTGCAACAAGGCCAGTTTCCCCACACTTGAGATCCTGGCCCAAGGCATTAGAATAACCTGTTTGTCTGCCAGATTGTTGAACATTATAGATTTCACGGGACACAAAAGTGAAATCGTTTTCTATTTTGCTAACGCTGCTTTCACTATGTCAGGAGGAATCTCTATTTCCTGCCTCTCTGTGAAATCGCAGTCAGTCTCCATGGTCACTTTGTTTTTCAGTCACTTTCAGTTGTCAAGTAGTCCAGTCCAATGAAATCATTTCAAACATTAACCTTATACCCTCCCTCCCCGCAGCTCAAGTTTAGCTTTGGCCTGAAGAATACAGAATGAGGAAGGGGCATGGGGTTTTCCTAGAATACCTCCTTGTTCGCTTTCTGGATCTCTTTCTCTTTTGGTATGCTGGAAACAGGGAGGAGAAATGGAAGATCATAAGTAAATAGTTCTTGCCTGTCTCTTGCTATAGTAGCCTTCCCTATGAGATGATCTTAATTTGATGGTTCTCTATTGGGCACATAAGTGGATTCTTTACAGGACCCTTGTGGAGACTTGTAACTTCACAGTTTCTGAATGGGGAATTTGTTCCAGCTTAACATTTTTAGTCTCTGTCAGCTGCTTCCCTTAGTGCCCTTGCTTCTGGATTTTCCTTGCCTGCAATACCTTTGAGCCACAGGTATTTCATCCGTCTTGCGATGTTCAACAGTGGGAGTGAAGTACACTCCTGCTCCACTTCTGTCCCCTCCCTCAGTCTTTTCCCCATTTTTCCGGTCTACATCTCTCCATTTCCCTTTCCTCTGCTTAATTCAACATGGGGGACATTCAGCAAGTCCTCTGCCTGGGGATACTTCTCACCAGATAATGAGTTGCCAGTCTCCCATGATGGCTGACTCCTCCAGTATCTAGAAGTGTTTCTTTTGGATCCCTTGATTTGGGGACCCCAGGAAGCACTATTCTACCTCCACCATGGAGGAGAAAGAAAAGTTCTAGCTCTCTCAGTTTTGACTCATCATTCTTAAATTTCTTTAGTTCTGCTCATATAGACAGATGGGCAAGATACATTGATGTTTGGAGGAAAGAGCCAGTTTAGACACCTATTAATAAGACCTGAAGTGATCTGCCCCCGTAGGACTCATTAAATGACTTTATTTTAACATTAGGCAGGCTAACCTGTTGTTTTCCTCATATTCACCTAATTATTCCATATATTATAATTTCTAGTCTTATATTTTGCCCCCGATGCATATAAATGCTCTCTTTTTACTTAGGTCACCAAGAACTCTGCCTTCTGCCATTCAAAATTTTCTCAAAGTACCTTGCTCCTCCTACACTAAATAATTAATTAACTTTATGCTACATGATGTTAAAAATGATTAGCACTAAAGATTGCTCCCACTAGAAAGAATCATTATGAACTCAGTCCAATTCTTCCATTTACTGATAAGAATAGTAGATTTTAAAAAGTGAAGTGGTTTATCCAAGGTATTGAATTAATTAGTAGCAAAGATAAAGCCAAAATTTTAGCCTCCTGACTTCTGAGAGAGAAAATTCCCCAACATCATGATGTGTCTCATGTGCAAATCAATATGACTCAACAACAAAATGTATATGAACTGTAAATATCCAGATAATTACACTTCCTGGACAATATATCCACTGAGAACTATGACCTTAAAGGGACATGAAAAGATCATGACAGGGCCAGCCACATAGCATGTTGGTTAACAGTTGGCTTGGGATGCTAGCTCTGAGCAGCAGGGCCCTGGTTTGGATCCCACATGAGGGCCAGTGACCCTGTGCCCTCTACAGCTAAGATGGTGAACAACAGCTCAACCTGGAGCTGGGCTGCCGTGAGTCGCCGGCAATAGCGTAGGCTGCAGTGGAGCTGGGCGGCAGCGGGTGTGAGTTTTCGTGAGCTGCTGTGAGCCACCGTGAGTGGCCATCCAATGGCTGGCAAGCGACTGCCTCACCCGGGAAGAGTGCAATGATAATACCAACATGGGCCAGTGAAGCAACGTCCTCCACAACTAGACTACAGAGCAAAAGGACAGCAACTTGTCTGTTCTCCTTCCTCGATTCTCCAGCACTGTTCCCCTCCCCCAATTCTCCAATAAAATCTTTTTTTTAAAAAAGTCATGACATATCACAAATAATCAAATAGTCTCTTTCTATTTTTATAATCTATCATAAGACTGAGTTATGTGTTCTGTGAAGGCAGGCAAGTTAAATATTCATTCTGAGTCATACTCAAAAATTGGCACAATGTTTGGGGATGCACTTGGGAAAGATTGTTGCACAAAAGTATGTATTCAGATAGCAAGTTTGGCTTAAACCATAGACACCAAGTTTCCAGACAGAGTGTGTCATTTTGCAGCTGTTCCCTGCATCTGTAACAACCTCACTACAGTGAACCAGATTAAGCTGGAGGTATCAGAAAGTAACCTAGGAGTATGTCTCTTGATGATTCCTCTGGGGTGCAGGGGAATTTTAGTACAAGCACTTACTAAAATATATATAATAAGCTAATGTAAGATGTGCTAAGATCAGTGAATAAGAACTATAACCAGAAACCATCTTTTCTACAAGCTTTAAGAAGTTGAACTAACTTTGCCAAAACGTTTATGGGAACTATACTTTTCTTAGGAAAATTGAGGTGTGCATATCTTTCAGGAATGTCTTTAGAAATATTTATGGGAGAATAATCCTGACACCAGAGATAAAGAGAACAGCCCAAGAAAATAAGTTAGTTCCATAAAGTGGACATTCCAAAATCCAAAAGTAGAAAGACCCAGGGCAGAACCAGGAAACTGTATCTATGGACTAGGAGATTTATGGAGTGTTTATATATGTAGTGATACAGTGCCTCAGCCCAACTTCCCTATTTGGGCTCACTCATATAGCTAATCTTTATTGAGCTTCTAACTTCTGCCAATAGTGGGAATATAAAAATATTATACAAGACATGGTCTCTACCTTTTTGGAATTCATTGCGTCTTTGGGAAATGAATGAGTACACCAATCAGTACAATGCAGAACACTAAGAGTCATGCCTTCTGCATCTTGTGCATCTCATTCCTTGGGTATACTCATGTCTCTTCTGCTAGAGAGTAAGCTCTCAGGAAATATCGATTGTGTTTTATTGATCTTTGAGGCCCTTGTAGTGCCTGGAAAAAGGCAAACATTTCATAAATAAAAGGGATCCCTTTGTGAATGAAACTTTACAATTTATAGAAAACTTTTAAGTCCATGAAGCCACCTAAGAGCCACTATAATGCTGTGAGGCAGACACAGTCTATATGGTTAGTTCAATTTCACAGTCAATGAAAATGAGGTTCAAGGAGCTTAAACAAGTGGCAGAAATGAGGCTAAGGTCTGTCTTCCTATTCCCTCTGTTCTACTTATTGCCTTGTGCTGTTTCTTTAGTATGTGATAAGTGATCTATACTTGTGATGGATGTTTGGAAAAGACAGAGATCACAGGAATAATCAAAAAGACTTCATGAAAAAGATGGCATTGAACTTACAGTTTCCTGTCAGGACTTCTGTATTGCTAACTATATTTCAGCTGGCATTTTTTTTTTTTGCTATTTTATTGTTTGGGTTTTTTTGGTATCATATTGAAGATGCCAATATCTTTTAAGTTGAAAGCTTCTACAGAAGTTGTTTTTGTTTGTTTGTTTGTTTTGTTTTTTGTATATGGGGAATATTATTCTGAATACCTGTTGGTAATAAGTATTTGATTTTCAACTACTCGGTAATTGTCCATCTTAAAATTTTAAGACTTAGTTGCATATAATTATAGCGATAGAAGTGACTATAGAAATAATGTAATAAAGAGATCCCTAACATTTTTGCCATCCAGTGACATTTTTATGAGCCTCACTTCTCACCAAAAGTCCTCCCTGTTTTTAAATATTTACCTATTTTATTTAGCCCAAAGACTAAGAAAGCATGGCACCAGTGCTCAAAAAACTCACAAACTAATGATAGATATAAATCTGTAAATAAAATAAATGTACAATAAGCATATTATGTTCTATTTTATGCTCTTTTAATCTTTTTTATCCTAGTAAATGTGGCCACAATTCATTCAAATGCCCATGTCTCAAGCCTAGATTTTATTCTTGTTTCTTCTTTCTCTGATAGCCCACACCCAATCCATTAGAAGTTTACCACCAAGACTCCCACACTTAATTCACATCTCTACTTAATTATCACCTCCTAAGAAGAAAGGTTTCCCACTTTTTTATTTAATGTAGTCACTCTCCCTAATCTCTGTTACCATCCAGACTCTTAATTTGCTTTATATTTATTCATGGCCTATCACTACCTAAATCATATTATTTCCATTTTTATTTATTTGCTTATTATTTATTTCATACTAGAATGTATAAAAAATTCATGAGGGTAATGGCTTCGTCATATTCTTGGTGTATCATCAGCTACTAGAAGACATAGTAGACACTCAATAAATATTTGGATGGATGAATAGATGGATGACTGTATAGACAAATGGATGATTAAGTGAATGAGTATATGAAAAAAATGACACAGTGGGGGTACAATGAAAAGGAATGACTAATCATACCTGAAAAAAGCTAAAACTATTGGCAATGAGCTTGGCTTTAAAAAAAATAATAATAAGTAGAAGTTAACAAGAAGAATTAAGTAGGGAGGAGCAGTGCTGGCTAATGAAACTGCCAGAGGTGCGAGTGTGTGGGGATGTTTTAGTGAGTGGTTAGAATACAAAGTGTGCATCAGAAGTGGCCAAAAAGTCAGGCAGTTTGTTAGGCTGAGGCCATGCATTAAAAGGCTTTGTATGCTCGCTACAGAGTTTGGACTTGCTTTGTGGATCATACGGGACAGGTCTTTAAAAAGAAATGATTAGGTCCGTGGTGACCATGGGTTGAGTGCAGTTTAAAGGACAGAGGGAAAAGTCAAGGAGACAATTTAGGACATTTTTGCAATACTGCCAACTTTGAGTTCAGTACCTAGACCAAGGGTGTGGCCATGGACAAGGGGAGAGAAAGATATAGAGGAAAGATATTTCTGAAATAAAATAAAATGGTAAAATTTAATTACTGCATTTGAAGAAAGAAAGAAATGAAGCAACTAAGGGTGATTCCATAAATGCTTTCTTAGGAAATGTGAAGAGGATGATTGGTGGGTTAATGAAAATAGGAAAGTCAAAAGAGTTGGGTAGAATGCGGAGAGGTATGACTCAGTTTGAACAGCAAGAAAACCATCTGGCACTTGATGCTAATCAAGGTAGCTGACATTTGATTTTATAGCTGAGAGAAAGAGATTGACCTTTAAAATACAGGGTTTGTTGTCATAATAGTGTAGGTAGTAGTTAAATCCATGAAACAAACTTCATGAATTAATTATTTTACACCTTTAGCATACAAGACAAAACTTTCAATCAGAGTTACTGATTAGGAACCAATGCTAACGCAACTGCTGATGACCGAAAAAGAACAACTTGAATTTTTTGTTAGCCTTTGGTGAATATATTATTTCTGAATTTTTATAACAGACTATCAATAATATACAGTCCTTATTCTTCACAATATATGGGAGAGAGAGAGTCTAGGGCCTTAAAGTTAAGGACCAATGACCTAGTCCCATTCTTTAGGAAAACAAACACACAAACTAACAAAAAACTTAAACTCAGGTTATATCAGTTTTACATGAATTAATTCTTACCTTGAAATTGGGTACTCAAGCTCCATGGGCATGGAAACTCCTTGAATCATTTTTAGGATTTTTCTCTCAGCTCATTTGATAACAGCAGTAAAACAATATGAGCTGAGCAATGTTTTGACCTAAAGGCCACTAAGTTCAGGCACAGCTGCCATCTTGTCTTTACCTACATTCTTTAACCAGGGCAGATGTGCAGAAGGCAAGGAGAAGATGGACCATGGGAGAAAGGCACAACAGGGAATTATACAAGTTTTGCAAGCTCTTGTCCATAAGAAAGAGACAAAAGCAATGTTAGTATGTACTGTCCCAGCTTCTAGAGGATATACCTAGATTATCAATTTCTTAGAGGTAAGATAGAAGACTCCCATATCAAACTTGTGAAAATGAGACCTGCTTAAAAGCAAAAACTGTTCAGTTTAACTGAGAAGGAAATGCTTGTTTTTCTTAAATACTAAAACCTTATTTGAGAACTATTAAGAAAATTAGTTGTGTATAATACCTATGTCCATGATAATTTTTTTTAAATTTCCAGTTGTTATTATTAGTTCTTGTTATTTAGTGTTGTTTGTCCTTGTAAACTGCCCAACACCATTAAACATATCTCCACACCAGCCCTCTATGAAGACTTACCATAGGTAAGGTGACTTCAATGTCACACAGCACAGCATGTAGGTAACATTATATCCTTAGTCACAACTGCAACATGGACATTTTGCTCTTAGCATTCTAAGTACCCCTCTCTCAATTCTTAGAAATCCGAGGTATTCAAAATTTCATTTCTGGAGATTTCTAACTTATAAGTCTACCTTCCTTCCCATATCCCAGTAAAAATTATTCTTCCTCCAATGTAACTGCTATAGGCTAGTTCTTGAGAAGACATGTAGCCCAAACTGGTTAGAAATGCCATTCTGGCACTCCCTCATTATGTGAATGACCTTGGACAAGTTATGCAACCTCTGTAAGACTCATTTTCCTTATCTATACACTAAGGATAATTTATCCCTTGGTAAGGTTGTTCTGAGAATTAGATGAGATACTACAAGGAGGGTCCTTAGCTCCATAGCTAGCACATAAAAGAGTTAAAAATTTAAATAGGCTGTTTAAAATAATTCAGCTGAACCCTAAATAAGACTTATCAGCTTAAAATTTTTAGCGTGTGCTTACACTTTAAAATTGGAGCCTATAGCCTAATTTCTTTTTTATTGATGCAGTAAATAATAACAAACATTTATCATGTGATTATTATGCTTTACCTATAATGTTTTATTTAAATGTCAAACAACTCCATGAGAGACCTTATAATATTAGCCCAGTATTGCAGATAAGGAAACTGAGGCAAAGACAGGTTAAGTAACTTGCCCAAGGTTACGCGTCTGGCAACTACCAGGGCTTAGATGCAAAGGCAAGCCACATGGCTCCAATTTAAGATGAGAATCTTCCCATTTATTTTTTATCTTCTTTCTTGGATACCCCCCAAATCAGGAAAGAAGTAGAGCAGCAATTTTCTACCCCCTAATCAATAGCTTCTTATGTCAAAAGAATGCTTCAGAGAGGAAAAACAAATGTGAAATTAAGGAGAGGTTGACACAAAAGAAAGCAAAGAAGAGAGAAGTAATGGAGAAAGACAAAAGTTCCCAATATTTTTAGCCACAATTCTCAATTTGGAGACTTCATTGTAATCAGGAAGATAATGAAACCTGCAGGCAGAACAAAATCAGTGACTTTAAAATTGAAAACAAAGAAACAAAAATCTGATTTAAACTTTCAAAAATGAGGGTTTTTTTGGCTAGATAAATAAACACCAGAGTAATATTCCCAATAGACCCATAAAACTTTATCATTGAATTAGGAATAAAAACACCAAGTCCTTGTCTCCTAGTCTCTGCTCTGACTCAGTAGCTTATCTCACTGTTGGAATCCTTGTTCCAAAGGACAGGGAGTGGAAAGTATCTGAGGGAGGAGTATGCCCAAGAGGAAAGAAACAGTAGTGCAAAGAATCTTGAGGCCTAGATAACTGGAGTGCTGACTCCCATACTGGCTCAGAACAATGCTTTCTAGATAGTCAGCAGTCCCCAGTGTGGTTTTCATTGTGAATAAGTAGCCAGACAAGTCACCTAAGAGGTGTCCTTTATGACTGCAGGGAGTACCTAACTCCCCACTTCTGCTGCCTTTAGGGCACAGACACAATCATCTTAAAGAGAAACTCAGCAAAAAACAAAAGAGTAACATGCTTTTAAAATTCTTTCTTGGCACCCCAGCATTCATGTATTTCATTTATCAAGTCAGCAGACTAGTTGAGATCATTTCTGAGGTTTCTTAAAGCTCTATTGCTTAATGAAGAATTGTGACATTCTGGGTATCTCTCATAAGGGGAAAAAAGAGAAATTTTTAGAAAATATATTTATGCTACAAAGATGTTTTTGTAATTTGTAACAGTGAAAATTTGAAAATAATTGAAATATCAATAAATAATGTTTAATAATCTATACTAGATCCATATAACACTATTTTATAGCCATCATTTAAATTTTCAGTTATGATTATTAAGAGATTATGTAACAAATCTGTAAATTAAAATGTTAAATGTACAATGTGTACATATATCAAATGATCACGCTGTACCTTAAACTTATACAATGTTATATGTCAATTATAGCTCAGTGAAGCTAGAAAAAAATATATAAAATGTTAAATCAGAAAAGGCAAATATAAAATTTCATAAATAATGTAATCATAATTGAAAATGCATAGGAAAAAATTGGCTGAAAATACACAAACTGTTACTATTGGTTGACCAACTTAATTGCTATAAAAAACCTAGAGATCACCTCTAATTCTCTTCTCTCATCCTGTTGACACCTTATCATATGTTAGCGATAAGGATCCTATTATGAAATCCGAAATAATTTTACCATGCATCGCACACCCTTTATGACAGTAAGGACTTCTAAGGTCATTTTTTCCTTTACTGTGATTTAGGCTATGTCTTGATTTTTAGCGAGTAACAAACACAATCCGAATTCATTAGTGCCACACCTTACGTCTATGTAAGCAAATATACAAAGTAAAGCTTATTCATCTTCCTAAAAACTTGTTTTCATTTTTAAAAAGCCACTTCTGGTATCAAGAAAATGGCACAAAGACAGCAGAAGCTAAGCTTTGTCACCATTCAGACCTTTGAAGAACTTTCAAACCATCAACTTGCAGATCTTGAGAAACACTAATGAATTTCAAAACAGGGAAAATCCCATCAATCATGAACTTGCTCAATTTTGTTAGCCAACTCCTTTCACCCTCTAGAAAGCAGAAAAAGTGATTCCAAGAGGAATAGGGAGATGTGAAATATATAACCTCCGGTCTCAAAACCACATTCCCTGGCAGCCATTGTGGGGTTTGTTTTAAACCCTATGCACCAGCAATCTCTATCTTGGAAAATCCTGCCTGGGCATCAATCAAGCAGCAGGAGATGGTCTCTGTTTGCCTAAGCAGAGCCTTGAGAGAGAAATGAGGGACTCTAACAGCACACTGCTCTGCCCACATTCAGGGCCCTTCTCAGACTTAGTGAAAGCTGAAATCACTTGCCAGGAAAAGCCTTCAGGGTTCAATTAGGAGCAATGAGATGTTGGAAAATACTTAACAAAACCAATATCCCAAACCAGCATAGAATGTGAAAACTCTGGACATTGTGGGTAAGATTTTCTGCCAGGTCCTTCTGATTATGTTTGGTGTATAATTAGGACTTCACCAGAAAAGTTGGCCCTCTTTTGAAGTAGGAAGGTGTACAAGACTCCTAAGGTCTACCTTAAATAACCCAGGTTCTAAGAGAACAGGAATATTTTTAAACACTTTTTAAATTTTTAATTACAGTTGACATACTGTAATCGAAATATATATTAGTTTCAGGTATACAACATAATGGTTATAAATTTATGTAACTTGTGAAGTGATCACCCCGATAAATCTAGTACCCATCTGACACCATACAGTCATTACAATATTAATGACTATATTCCCTATACTGTACTTTACATCCCCATGACTATTTTGTAACTAAAAATTTGTAGTTCTTAACCCCTTTCCCTTTTCACCCATTCCTCCAACCACACTTCCATCTGGCAACCATCAAAAGAACTTTGTGGGCTGGCTGAGTGGCTCAGTTGGTTAAGAGCTCACTCAAGAGTTTGAGCTCTGAGCTCAACAGCAGTTCGAGTCCTGGCCTGAGCTGAGCAGCTGCTGAGCTGCCAATAGGTGGCAGGATGGCTCAGCTAAAAAATTTTTTTAAATTAAATAAATAAATAAATAAATAAATAAAAATAAAAAAAGATCTTTGTATCTGTGAGTTTGTTTCTGTTTTGTTTGTTCCTTTATTTTGTTCTTTAGATTCCACATATAAGTGAAATCATACTGCATTTGTCTTACTCTGTCTGACTTACTCCACTCAGCACAGTACCCCCCATGTCTATACATGTGGTTGTAGATGGCGAGATTTCGTTCTCTTTTATGACTGAGTAATATTCCGTGTATATAGGTACCACCTACTTTTTATCCATTCATCTGTCGACAGACACCCAAGGTGCCTCTACATCTTGGCCATTGTAAATAATGCTACAATGAACATGTAGAGACATATGTCCCTTTGAAGTAGTGTTTTGGGTTTCTTCAGATAGATACTTGAAAGTAAAATTGCTGGGTCCTTCTTTGTCTCTTGTTATAGCCTTTGTTTTAAAGACTTTGGTCTGGCATAAGTATTGCTACTCCAGCTTTCTTTTTTTTTTTAATTTCCATTTTCATTAAATATCTTTTCCATCTCTTTACTTCTCATCTGTGAGTGTCTTTTAATCTGAAGTGAGTCTCTTATAGGCAGCATATGTTAGGGTCTTATTTTCTAATCCTTACAGTCACCCTAGTCTTTTGATGGGAGCATTTAATCCATTTACATTTAAAGTAATTGTTGATAGATATGTAGTTATTGCCATTTTTAGTCATATTTTTTAATCTTTTTTTTTTTTTTGGTCTTAAAGAAGCCCCTCTAAGATTCCTTGTAATACTGGTTTGGTGGTGATGAACCCCTTTAGCTTTTTCTTTCTGGGAAGCTCTTTATCTGTCCTTTGATTCTAAATGATAGCTTTGCTGGGTAGAGTAATCTTCGTTATAGGTCCTTGCTTCTCTTCACTTTGAATATTTCAGGTCAATCCCCAGGAATTATTTTTTTAAAATGCCTACTGCACAAATATTCTCAAACCCAGGGCTTTAAGACAAAATTCCAGGAATAACTGCATTTGAAATTATTTTTTTTAAGGGACAAACTTGAATTAACTAAAAGCAAATACCTTGAAATCACAGAATATTGGAACCAAAAGTAATCTTAAATATCATTTAATCCTACCACTTCATTTTTTTATGAAGCCACCAAGACCCAGTGAGGTTTAATGACTGGCCTAACATGATACAGCCCATCAGGGTCAGAGCCACTGAAATATTGTCTCACATTCAAATACAATTTGGGGATTGTGAAGCACTTTATTATCTAATGGCTCATTTGATTCTCAATTATCTGATAGGTATGGTAGCAGAGACTAATCAGTGGGTTGTCCTTATATTTCTGATACCATTTCAAGCAAAATAACATATAACTTGGGAGAAAAAAAAGTTCAAAAACTGAAAAATGTTTCTCTCAATTTGGTTTTGTTCATACATTTATAATAATGTCAAGAGAGTCTATGTTCTTATTTGTGTTCCGTCTCAATATCGTACCAGGATAAATGACCACCTATCTGTGAACTCTGCTAAAGTTGGAGGGGTTCAGGTTTTGAAAGGGAAAACGCTTACAATTTTTATTCACAGAAGAACACAATAGAATTCTTTCCTCTAGAAAGAGGAGTTTTTAGAGTCAGGCAGGCATTCACCTCTGGGTAAGAGTTGAGGCATAGTCTTTTCGAGAGTTGGGGCTGATGCTTAGAGGTCCCTTCAAGTCCTGGAAATTAGGACTTATTAGCTTTATATTCATCAGTCATTAAGATGGTCTTTTTTTCAGCTTTAATGCTTCTCTGAAATACTTTTGATTCTGAAATTCATCAACATCTGTATTCACCTAAAAGTTGACTAGTGTAGCCATGATATTATCTATCAAGTGCAGAAGTTAAATTGGGCATAGCCAGAGACTCGTTCTAAGCATGATTAATGTGACTTCCACTTCTTTCCCACTTCCTCTCAGAGGACTGATGTGGAAAGCAAGACTACAGTAATGCCTAAATAAACAGAAACTTTCTTCTTTCTTCCTTCATTTCACTTTTAAACATCATACTTTTTATAATGTATTGATTAAAAACATATTTTAATTATACTTCACATAATGTCTTTAACTTTTTCCCAAATAAAACAATAACATTCTCCAACGATCCTATTATGAAATCCGAAATAATTTTACCAT
>NW_017731475.1:3401674-3408362 GCF_001890085.2 Hipposideros armiger
TGAAAGCTTTATTGTTTTGAGGGGAAAAAAATAGGCCTATATTACTCATCTAAATTGTAATACCTGTGCTTCTGTGTAAGCTAGATAAGTCTGTCCAAGCCCCCACTCCCCAAAAAAATCCCCCCCAAACGTTAATATCCATAGAAAATACCAAAATTCCTTTTCTTCTTCTCAAATTTATACCTGAACCAAACTATAAATATTGAACCCAGAGGCAGTTTATCTGGAAATGAATCTTTGAAAGCACATCAACTGCATTCCCATTTCATGTTTCCAACCGAACTTGCCTCAGGCATTTTGAACAATTTAATTGATTATCGTTTCCAAATGATAGATGCAGTAGCATTCTCCTCTCTATAGTTCTCCCTTCTATGTTTCATAGTCTGTGACTATTTTTAAAACATTTCTAATATATAATATTGCCAGGGTGGGGGAAAGAAAAGAAGATGAGTACAAGGAATCTTATGGTTGCAAGTGTCTTAATACTGTCTCTTACCTTTTCTTCATTTTTGCATGTAAGTGGTCTACTAGACTGAAATGTAATAAGCATTACATGTTCTGACCCTGCTATTAATCAGTAACATATTATACTGCCTAAAGTGGGAAATATTTCCAATTACAAAATCGAATATTGGATAAAAGTTCATGAAGAGACATAATTAAATCTCGTATTACATTGACTTGGATTGGAGATATTTCAAATTTTAAAATCTAATATTGAAGAAAAACTAATGAAAAGAGAGATTTAAAATGCTTCCTGAATATAAAGTTAAGATATTAGGTGAACTGTGCAACTTACTGCAAGAGCAAGTCCAACCTGATGTCACTTTTTAATCAATATAAGTGCTTGTACGCTCCATCGTTAAAGGAGTCCGACCTTTAAGAAAAAGGTGGGGGCACTTAAAAGCAATTTAAACCTTTACTTAAGTTTCTCAAAGTGTTTTCAAAGGAATTCTACTCATAATACATAGCAAAAGATGTCTCTAAACGTTTGCTTCATCCATTTTTCTCCTAATACCCCACATTGAACAAATTCAGCTGCCCCAATATCCTCTATTCCTTCTATGAAATACCCACAAGCTCTTCTTCAAAACACAACAACCCATGATGTCTCTTTTTTAGTTTTCACACATCTATTCTTTTCTCCCATAAAAAGGATGCTATACACAGTAGAGGAAGCGCTGGTGCAAATTTAACTTTATAACATTTTGTAAGACATTCCCTTAACAAGGCTGCCCAAAGAAGATATTCTACTGGCTGCTGAGACAAACGCCCATTCAACCTTTTTATTTGGGTCCTCACAATCCTATGGAAATTCAAACCAAGCAGTTTTAGCTCACACTACTGGCACTGACTGTCTAAGGTTTGAATTTCAGGGTTTCAAAACAAGGCTTTGGTGCCAACTTGTCCCATGGCGGGAAGAAAAGCAAATGAAGCCACAGAGACGTGCCAGTTTTAATTCGATTTCCGGCTCAGCAACTCAGCCCTGGTATGAAAATAAAACCCAAAACCCAAATCTCTCCTGTAGTAACCAACAAAAAAGGCCCTCTCCCACTGGCCCTCTCCCACTCCCCTCCTTCTCCACCCCACCAAAAAAAAAAACAAAGCCTTCAGAATTCTTCCAAACCCAACTGGTGAACATAATCAACTTCTCAGAAGGACGGCTGGGAATCAGTGTCTTTTCAGGGCTAGACAGCGTAGCAGGGACCCATAGCCTGAGTGGCAGAATGTTATGTGTGGGTATAGGGAAGAACAAAGGGAACTGAGCTCTGGCTTGGAATATAAAATCTAATCCTGAAGACAGAATTTGTACCTAATTGAATCTAACAGCTTTAGCAGGGCCTTTTGGGTAGAATTGCTTTCACGTCTACCCCGTGCCTCCATAATTGATTTAACATGCATTGGGATGGGCGCAAAAAGACCTGAATCCTGAACTTAGTCTGGTTAACCAAAACAGAAACACCAACACAGGATACAACGCAATGCTGTCAAGTCCAAAATACACAGGACATAGGAAAAATTAAGGAAACACAATAAGAGATTTATCCTGCCCTTGGGGCAGGATAAAAGTTGTGTGCTAATTTCCAAATAACAGTGTCTTTTCATTTTATGTGCAAATATTTTCTTAACAAAAATTCCAAGAACTAGACTAACTTTGCATTACATCGACTTCTTATATGAAGTGTGTTTTACAGGGGGAAACAAGAAAATAGCACATAATCTAAAAAGAATGGTTATTTAGATGAGCTCTGATAAGTAGGACTCTATCCTGCTGTTCTTTCTGTCCCCATGTTCTTTCAATTTTAAATGAACTTTTTAGAATGTCCCTCATTTAACTCTCATTAACTCCTGCTCTTACTCACTTTTTCTCCTAGAACATGGCTTTAAGGTAACCCTCATGGTCAAAGTCTTTATTTGGAGGGAGCAGGTGGATGATACAGAGTTGAGGGGATAACTTAAGCAATGGTTAAAGACTATACAGCAAACCAATAGGGATTACAGAAGCGAAGAGCTGGGCGTTCCTAGGACTCTAACGTTACTACTCTTATTCTGTACTCATCAAAAATGAGCCGGCCAAACTTTTTGAACATTTGATACAAGCAAAATAATTAAAATTTTTAGAAACCCAGAATTGGTGAAAAGAATATGTATTAATTAATCTCCTTAATTATCCTCTCATTAATGCCTTTTTTGTATTCATCTAAGCCAGTGGTTCTCAACCTGTGGGTCGCGACCCCTTTGGGGGTTGAACGACCCTTTCACAGGGTTCGCCGGGTACACCTATGTGGGCGTATCTGCATGTGGGCCTGGAGATGGATAAAAGAGCAGTGTCTCGGTTCCTAAGACCATTGAAAATATGTGTTTTCCGATGGTCTTAGGTGACCCCTGTGGAAGATTGAGAACCACTGATCTAAGCATTTTATCCCAACAGCTTTAAGATAATGTGTTGTTCCAAATTTAAAATTATTTTATGCATATGTAAACCTATCATCTGGATTCAATGTATATCAAGATTGTGACACATTTTTTCTATTTTTTTAACTCTTTTTATTTTCTTTTTAATGCTAAAGTATCTAAAGAATCCCAGATATATCATTTTGCCCCAATATATTTCAGTGTGCAGTTCTAAAAGTTAAGAAAAAATGATGGTGACAACAACCCCATCCTTAAAAATTTTAATGACAAAGTATTTTAAACAGATAGAAAAAATAAAAGTGGACACCTGTGACTATTTGGCCTCACTTGTTATAGTTATTTTTTTACTTTTTTCAAAGAAATAAATCATTGCAAATACAGNAAAATGTGTGTGTCTTTCTTACACTATACATGAAAATATACTCAAAATGGATTAAAGATTTAAATGTTAAATCTGAAACCATAAAACTCCTAGAAGAAAACATAGGCATTAAACTCTTTAACCTTGCTCTTAGCAATATCTTTTTAAATATATCTTCTCGAGAAATAGAAATTAAAAAGCAAATAAATAAATGGAACTACATCAAACTAAAATGTTTTTGCACAGTGAAAGAAACCATCAACAAAACAAAGACAACCTCCTAAATGGGAAAGGTATTTGCCAATGATATACCCAATAAAGAGTAAGTATCCAAAATATATACAGAGCTCACACAATTTAACAAATTTTTTTTAAAATCCAATTAAAAAATGGACAGAAGACCTGGATAGACATTTCTCCCGAGGATGTACAAATAGCCAACAGATATATGGAAAGATGTTCTACATCACTAATCATCAGAAGCATGCAAATTAAGACCACAATGAGAGATCATCTCACACCTGTCAGAATGGCTATCATCAACAAATCAACAAATAACAAGTGCTGACAAGGATATGAAGGAAAGGGAACCCTTGTACACTGTTGGCAGGATTGTAAATTAATGTAGCCAATATGGAGATCCCTTAATAAATTAAAATTAGACCTGCCATAAGCTCCAGCTATTCCAGTTCTGGGTATTCATCCAATGAAATTTTAAAAAAACTAATTCGAAAAGATATATGGACCTCTATGTTCACTGCAACATTAATAGTAATAGCCAGGATATGGAAGCAACCTAGATGTCCATCAACAGATGAAAAATAAGAAATATACAGTATATATATCATGCAGACAATTAAGTTTGCGAATTCATCCTAGAAAAAGTGCTACATACCTCATTGCTGAATATCACTGTGGTCACCTTTGAAGTACTCCCATGGGAAGCTATGCACCAACACCAGCACCTAGTCCACCCTTCAAAGCAACTTTGGAACTCTTTTCCTGGAATGTCCACCAGAGCNTTTCTTTTTAATGCTAAAGTATCTAAAGAATCCCAGATATATCATTTTGCCCCAATATATTTCAGTGTGCAGTTCTAAAAGTTAAGAAAAAATGATGGTGACAACAACCCCATCATTAAAAATTTTAATGACAAAGTATTTTAAACAGATAGAAAAAATAAAAGTGGACACCTGTGACTATTTGGCCTCACTTGTTATAGTTATTTTTTTACTTTTTTCAAAGAAATAAATCATTGCAAATACAGTCAAGTTTCTCCTGTTTTCACTAGCTTTCCAAGTGTATACTGCCTCATAACGATGACATTAAAATATTTTATAAGCCAATCCACACCAAATTTTCACATAAATTCTACAATTGTTTTACTTCAGTTCAACCTGCAAAAGACTCTACTAGTTATGATCTTTGTCCCTGGGTCACTTCTAGAACAACAAGACTGTTCCATCAGGCTCAGCTTTAAATTATTACTCATTTCCACAATGTTTTAGGTTAAGTTTTGTGGTTTATCCCATGTTTGAACACCATAATCTTTCTGATAGATATAAAAATAGAGGTCGATTTATAAAAATATTAATTTACAGAGACTACTATCATGTCTTTTTTCATAAAATTTAGGTAAATTTAATTTATCTTGCCTGGAACTTAATGTAAACTGAGACAAACTAAATGCATATAATTTATTTGAGGAGGTATACATCAAACCTGAAAGACTAATCTGGAATATGGTTTTATTATATGGATTTATATAAACCTACGTCAAGCTAATAAATAAAATAGGATTATTTTTTTCATCCATATCCCTTCTACTTAGTACACCTCCTCATACATTTTTAAAACTATTTGACCTCATTTATTGCATAAGGAATAATGTGAGGGGGATGAGAAAAGAGGAAAATGTGAATATGTCTTAAGATGCGTTACCAAGGAATTTAAGTTTCTTCAATTTAAAAACTTAAGTTTTGCTCTATGATAGTGGCAGAATATTTACATTTAATTTTCTCAAAATTGAGTAGAAAGTAGCTCAGTATGGACCTATAATCTTTAAAAATGATGAACAGGTGGTTGACCAAAAAATCTTTTGACAACAAAGATCATAAACAAATCATAGAATCATAAATGATTTAGAATTTTGTTTTGTTTTTCCTCTTTCCTTTTCACTTTTCCAAGTTGCCATTTGTCTAATTCATTGTTTGTTTATGACAGGGACAAATTGTACCTGAGTCTACTTATATCCTGAGTTAAAAGAAGAGATTAGTTTAATGAAATCAGTCATGGAAAGGCAGAGTATTGAGGTGGGGCAGGCAGACATTGGTAGATTAAGAAAACAATATGACAACTGATATGAAAAATTTGTGCTCTGAGAATTTCAGATTATGTTCCTGGTCAGCGGAGGTAGGTGGCTGTATTTAGATAGTAAGGAAAATCTTCCGAATGCACTTCCATTTAGCCAGTTAGCCCAGGAAGGAGCTAGCCTTGCCTCTGAGAGTCCATGAAGCCTCACTATATCTATGATCGCCATCCAGCTACTTCCCTCATTTACTGAGTGTGGATTACTCTAGTCTAAGGAGGAGGGAGGCGCCAAGGACAGCTATCGTCTCAGTAAAGGAGGCTGCTCTTCCTAATTGCCTCGCCTTTCCCCCAGCTATTGATATACTCTGCTAATTTACACTACATTGCGGAAAAAAAAAAAAAGAATAAAAAAGTAAAGATCTGCATGTGTAACCCACTAAATGTTCTTGGTACTCAGAAGTAAGCTTAGGGTATACCGTGTTGTTCTAAACCATCTAAATACTTCCAAGGCTGGCCCTTTCTCTCCCCAACCCCTCCCCGACCCCCAAAAAACAATTTTTATTTTCAACCAGTCATCTTCATGAAGGAGTATTCAGGAAAAATAGATCTTATCATGTTTTACCTGATGCTACAACCATCTTTATTTTAGAATTGTAAAATTTACTCAATTAATGATGGGCGAATACCCCATATTTTTATTCTAATAATTCAAAATGTTCCGTAAGGGAAAAAGTACCAAAGAGGAAATCCAAAAAGGTATTTTGATAATAAGTCTCCCATTAACCAGTCTTTTCTTCTCTGGGTGTCAGACTTACCTATAAAACGAAAAGATTGGACTACATGATCTATATGTTATTGTTTGATATGCAAGAATTGAATTTATACTTCATGATGCAATCTTTATGTCTCTTCATATGCATAATATAGTGTTTTTGCCTAAAAAGTATCTGTTCACTTCTGTTCACCTCCACTTCCTCCCTTCTTCTCCAGGCCAACATCATCTCTGATCTGGATGACATAACAGCTCTCTAACAGTTCTATATACCTCCACTCTTGTCTCCTTCCAATCTATTCCCTACACAAAAGAAAGTAATCTTTTTT
>NW_017731475.1:3412247-3416771 GCF_001890085.2 Hipposideros armiger
CTTGTCCAGTTGGTACAAATTCATAATGAATAATCCCTCTGATATCAAAAAAGGTTAGCAACATTGTTGCAACAAGTTCTCAAACTTAATTGTCAGACCGTATACATAAATATATATTGGAATATTGCTCATCAATTTAAAAAAATGAAATCTTGCTATTCATGACAATATGAATTGATATAGAGGGTATTATGCTAAGTGAAATAAATCAGAGAAACAAATACCATATGCTCTCACTTATATGTGGAATTTAAAAAAATAATAATAAGTGAATAAACAAAACAGAAACATACCCATAGATATAGAGAACAAGCTAATGGTTGCCAAAGGGGAGGAGGTGGGGGAAATAAAAAACAAAGAAAAAGTGATCTATGTAAAACTCTAGGGAAACTGCATTCCAGGCAGTTTACACAGCTAGTGCAAAAGGTTTGTAGTAGGAATGAGCTTGGTTTGTTTGAGGAACACAAAGGTCAGCGTGACTAGAGCACAGTTAGTAAGACAAAGGGTAGCAATAGGAGATGGAGAGCAAGGGGTGGGCAAGGCCAGGCCATGGAGAGTTTTGTAGGCCATTGTAAGGAATTTGGATTTTACCCTAAGTGGGAGCCATTGGCAGTTTTAAGCAGCAGAATGAAGGGATCACTCTGGCTGCAGTGTGGAGAGTGGAGCACAGGGAGTGGAAGTAAGGAAGAATGACATGGCAGTGGTGTCCAGGCAAGACATGACAGCATATTGCATGAGGAGGTATTTTGGAGGCAGAGTCAACAAAAACTTATTGATGGGGTGACAAAGGAAGGAAATGAGAATCAAGAATAAATCATGAGTTTTTGTCCTGAAAAAATGGTGTCATTTGCTGAGATGGGAAGCCTGAGGAGGGGTTGGTTGGGGGAGACAGAGCAGTGAGTGAAAATAAGAGGTCCATTAGAAAGAAAGAAAGAAAGAAAGAAAGAAAGAAAGAAAGAAAGAAAGAAAGAAAGAAAGAAAGAAAGAAAGAAAGAAAGGAAGGAAGGAAGGAAGGAAGGAAGGAAGGAAGGAAGGAAGGGAGAGAGAGNAAGTGAAATCATATGATATTAGTCTTTCTCTATCTGACTTATTTCACTTGGCATAATACCCTCTATGTCCATCCACGTTGTTGCAGATGGCAAGATTTCATTTTTTTTTATGGCTGAGTAATATTTCATTGTGTATATATACCATATATACCAAGTCACTCGCTTAATGGTAGTTATTCATTAAATATTAAATGTTATCTATTCATCTATCAATGGACATTTAGATTGCTGCCAAACCTTGGCTACTGTAAAAAAGATATTTCATGCAAATGGAAATGAAAAAGAAAGCCGGGTAGCAATGCTTATATCAGAAAAAATAGACTTTAAAATAAAAGTTATAAAAGTGACAAAAAAGGACCTAGCAATTCCACTTCTGGGTATTTAAACGAAGAAACCCAAAACACCAATTCAAAAAGACATATGCATCCCTATGGTCATTGCAGAACCAAGGGATCTTAAAACACAAGTTGGATTATGTTAAAGTCCAGCTTAAAAGCCTTCAGTGGCTTCCCACTGCATTTGGAATAAAATTCCCTACATGACAACACCAGCCCACCACTCCAGTCTCACCTCCCCCCACATTCTTTTCCCTTACAGTGCTCCACATACATTAGCCTCTTTTCAGTTTCAAGAACTCACCAAGCTCACTCTACTTCCGGACTTTTGCAGATGCCCTTCTTTCTGTCTGACCCACTCTTCCACCCAGTCTCCTTCTCATCCCTAGAGTTTCAGCTAAAATAGTATCTCAAATGTAACCTCCACAGACAAGCGTTCCCTGATGTTTCTACCAAAATCATTGCCTCTCTGTCCTATTGTTTTCTATCTCAGCACCTAGTTTATTTCCTTCATCAATCTCATAAAAATTTTAAATTAATTATTTATTGATTGATTTTTTTTGGCCTTTCCCCCTAGATTGTCTTTCTGTGCATATTTGTCTTCTTTAGCCTGACATCCCCCAGTGCCTAGCATGGTGTCTAGTATATCGTAGACATTCAATAAATATTTGCTAAATGAATTAGTGAATTCAGGATGGAGTTGAGGCTACTTGTCTTTATCTTATGTAGCATCTCTAGTATATGTGTCATGTGCACAGAATTCTTAATACACACAGAGAAGATGATGACCTAAGCTGAGTTAGCGGAAGAAATAGTAAGGTTGATCCTAGGTAGCTAAGGAGCATTGTTCTCCCTGCACAGGTGTAGGGTAAGCTTGCTTCTGAGCTCTTTACTATATCTATCACTATGTGCTCTGATTTTAAGCTCCTGGAAGTGCCCCACTCTTGAACTGAAAAGCAGGAAAAATGCAATTACTTCTAAGCCTTCTCTACAGTCGCCTTTTACCCCCAACAGGGGGAAAATATAGGGGTGGGATAGGTCAGTCTCCTCCTTCAGACAGTGCTTTGTAAATGCTTGTTAACTAATACAGAAGGTTAAATGAAACAGATTTGACACGAAACAATAATGGCATGAGTGCCACTCTCTGCACACTGTGAAGGTTCCTTAGGAACAAGAGTACAGCAGTTTCTTCAACATTCCTTCATAAAAACAAATCCCAAGCATTTGGCAATCAACTCCCAAACTCAACACTTTCAATTCTGTCAAGTCAGGTAATAGTTTTTCTTTTCATCATCAAATTCATCTTCTTTTTAACATCAGAATCAAATAAAATAATTGACTATTTAAAAAATTGAAATGTGAACATTTTCTTTTATTAGCAATGCCATCTTATCACCATTATAAATTTCTTGGTACTGTGTCCCAAAAAACAACTTTACAAGTGTTTAATTATGAATTCTGTCAAATTTTGTTTTGTTATTAGAAATGGATTCATAATTTCTTGTGGCAACTTCCTGCCAGTTTAAAGACTCACAATTTCATTTCACTTTGTTCAGCTATGATATCAACAACTTTTATTCAAGTTATTGAAAGCAAAAGTTCCCAATAATTGCAGTGATCTGAATGTAATCATCCCACTCTCTTGAGTATGTATTATTAGTATGTACTTTTATCACATCCAAACAAAACAAAGGGTTTTTGGTATAATTAGGATCTATTCTACTAGAACCCATTTAATTAGCAAAGTCTCATGAAGCTTGAAACTAAGGTATGAGCTTATTTGTGTCATAGACTTATTTAATTTATTCACTATCTCTAAGCCTTGTAGAATGATAGAAGTCACTCATTTAATGGTAGTTATTACATATTTGATGAATGAATAATCAAATTACATAAAATGTGAACTCTCACATGACTACAAGGCCATTCCTATGGAGTATATGTAATTGATTGTAAAATATCTTTATTAAAATTTCTAGGGTCATAAAGATCACCTATCTCAGATTCATTATTTTTACAGGTGAAAAACAAAGCTGGAAAAATTTAAGAATTTGACTAAGGTTGCACCATTACTAACTAGAATTAGAATCTCAGTTTCTAAGACCCCTTCAATTGTGCTCTACTATTTTGTGCCCTAAACACCAATGGTCCATGTTAGGTAATTATTTTTAATGCAAAAATATGGTTATAATGCAAATATGGAAATTTAAAGAAAGTTATATAAACTATAACAAACCTAAAGAAATCCAGGATTCTTGAATATTAGATTTCCTGTAATAAAACATTCAAAAACCCTTAGGTATTATTATTTTTAAGATTTTTTTAGATATTTTTCAACAGCCAAGAAACAGTAATATACATAAGTTCCTTATTATAAACATTAGATAAAGAATTGAATCTCTTTCAATGATAATTTTCAGAGATAAAACATTTAATCTCTTTACATGTTTTCTTTCCCAACATAATCAGTAGTATAGTAATGCATGTGTATTGGGGTATTCTATGCATAAATAACACAAACCACCTACAGACTCATTAAAACTATAAGCCATTTGATTTTAACTTCATTGACTTTTCTCATGTTAAACAATATCCTTTAGGCTACCCGCATCACAAAAAGCCCATTTTTGTTTGTTGTTGTTGTTTTAATTAATCTGACAGGAGTTTGTGGCAGTCTTTGCTATTGTTCACTGATTATCAGGTACCTGGACAGATTCCTCAGAAGGTAAGCACATGAGCAGAAGTGATGTCATTTCCCCCTAAAAGCATTCCATTGATAGGGCATAACTTCTCAGCTGCAGTCTTCATCTGCCACAGAAATTATAGGCTCCTTGGTCAAAAATTGTTCAAAAAATGTCCCCTTCTTAGAGGTTGACATTATATGTTAGCCTATTGAACACATTCAGAAGCTCTACTACAGAGGGGAAAAAAATTTAACACAGCATTAATCAATTCATTGAACCTCAACATTTTTCTTGCCTAACGTTTCTTATTCCTTAGGACTCTCTTTGGCAATCATTGGCCCATGTCTTAGATATTGGCAATTAAATAGGCAAAGATTACTTAACAGCCAAATGAACACAAAGATAGGTACTTGGAGAATAGGTTGTAGAGTTGAGCACTAGCCATTGAATGCTTTC
>NW_017731475.1:3423906-3424821 GCF_001890085.2 Hipposideros armiger
AAATGTTAATTAGTCACAGGAAAATATATGAAAGTAGAAATCACACTGGTAAATGTAAATATATATATAGTTAGATTCAGAATACTCAGATGTTGTAACAGGGGTGGGAAACACTGATAACTCTAGCATATAGGTTAAAAGACAAAAGCATTAAAAATAATCATAACAACCATAATTTTTTTATGGATATACAATGTAAAAAGATGAAAACTGTGACATCAAAAATATAAAATGTTGGGGTGGTGGGAGTTAATGTAGAAATGTAGACCTTTTCTAAACTTTCAAAGTTAAGTTGTTATGAGCTTAAAATAGACTATAGACTATAATAAATATGTTTTTTGTAAGCCTCATGGTAACCACAAAACAGAAACCTATAGTAAATACACAAAAGATAAAGAAAACAAATCAAAGCACACTACTACAAAAAAGTATTGCATCAGAAAGGAAGAGTGCAAAAGGTAAGAAAGGAACAAAGGAATTAAAAACAATCCAAAATTAATTAACAAAATAGCAATAATATGTTTATATCCTTTGATAATTACTTTACATGTAAATGGACTAAATTCTTCATTCAAAAGAGATAGACTGGATGAATGGATAAAAACAAACAAACAAACAAACAAAAAACAACCTAACTGTATGCCTACAAAAGACTGACCTCAGCACTAAGAACACACATAGACTGAAAGTAAAGGGTTGGAAAAATATATTTTACACAAACAGAAACCATTGGTATAAATGGGGTAGCTATACTTCTATCAGACAATATAGACTTCAAGCCAAAGGCTATAACATGAAACAAAGAAGATTATTATATAATGATAAAGGGTCAATTCATCAGGAAGATATAACATTTGTAAATATTGATGCATCCAATGTAGAAGTACCTAAATATATAAGGCAAATATTAACAGA
>NW_017731475.1:3425126-3426116 GCF_001890085.2 Hipposideros armiger
AAAAAAATATCTTGAGGCAAATTAAAATGGAAACACAATATACCAAAACTTATGGGATGCCATAAAAGCAGTTCTAAGAGGGAAGTTTATAGCAATAAATGCCTACATCAAGAAAAAATTGTTTTCAAATAAATAACCTTCCTACCTGAAGTAACTAGGAAAAAAATACTAAGTCCAAAGTTAGGAGTAGCAAAATCAGAATGCAAATAAATGAAATTGAGACTAAAGACATTAGAAAAGATCAATGAAACTAAGAGCTAGTGTTTTGAAAAATAAACAAAATAGACAAAGCTTTAGCTAGACTCACCAAGAAAAAAGGAGAGGACCCAAACAAATAAAATCAGTAATGACAGAGGAGATAGTACTAGTACCACAGAAATACAAATGATCATAAGAGACTGCTATCAGCAATTATACCTCAACAAATTGGACAACCTAGAAGCAATGAACAAATTCCTAGAAATAGCCTACCAAGACTGAATCATGAAGAAATAGAAACTATGAACAGACTATTTACTAATAAGAGGATTGAATCTGTAACCAAAAACCTCCCAAGAAGCAATAAGTCAGAACTAGATGGCTTCACTGGTGAAGTCTACCAAACAATTGAAGAAGAATTGATACCAATCCTTCTTATACTCTTCCAAAATATATAAGAGAGGTGACACTTTCAAATTCATTTTACAAGACCTGCATTATGCTGATAACAAAACTGTAATAGACAAGACCATACAAAAAAAGAAAACTACCAGCTAATATTTCTGATGAACATAGATGCAAAAATTCTTAACAAAATATTAGCAAACTGAATTCAACAGTACTTTAAGAGGATCATACACTATGATTAGGTGAGATTTATTCCAGATGCAAAGATGATTCACCATGTGCAAATCAATGTGATATATAACATTAATAAAAGAAAAAAGAAAAAAGACAAAATCATCTCAATAAATTCAGAAAAAGCATCTGACTAAATTCAAGATCCTTTCG
>NW_017731475.1:3426850-3427762 GCF_001890085.2 Hipposideros armiger
AGTAAGTAAGTAAGTAAGTAAGTAAGTATGTAATCCAAAAAGAGTGAAGAGAGCATAAGGGACTAATGGGGCACCATCAAGCAGACCAATATTTACATTATAAAAATCCCAGAAAGAGAATAGAGAGACAAAAGGGGAAGAAAGCTTATGTGAAGAAATAATAGCTGAAATGTTTTTTAACTTGGGGAAACAAACAAACAAACAAAACAAAACAAAGCCAGGAAGCCCATAAAGTTGCAAACAGCATAAATGCAAAGAGATCCACATTGAGACACAATATGATTATATTGTCAAAAGTTAAATACAAGGAGAGAATCTTAAAGACGGGAAGAGAAAAACAACTTGTTACATACAGGTAACCCCAATAAGACTATATGCAGATTTTTTTCCACAGAAATTTACAGGCCAGAAGGTAGTGGTGTGATATATTTAAAATACAAAAGAAAAAAATGCCAACTAAATATACTCTATCCAACAAAGTTGTCCTTCAGAATTGAAGGAGATAGAATTTTCCAGACAAGCAAAAGATGAAGGAATCCATTGCCATTAAACTGAAATTTTCAGAGGCTGACAGATCTTGGCATACTCTCAACTGGTAGGAGACACTAAAAACAAATAAGGCAGTTTGCACAATCACAAAGGTTTTGAGAGCCAATTAAGAGCACAGGCCAGGCTGCTTGATGAGGTTCATCTCCTACATGAGACCACTCTGTCAAGACTGAGAGAGGTGGCTGTTTTATCTAGTGCACAGTGTGTCAAGGAAAATGTTAAGAGAACGAGAAATGTTAAGAGACTTCTTCAATCTGAAACAAACAAATGTTAATTAGTCACAGGAAAATATATGAAAGTAGAAATCACACTGGTAAATGTAAATATATATATAGTTAGATTCAGAATACTCAGATGTTGTAA
>NW_017731475.1:3430582-3432093 GCF_001890085.2 Hipposideros armiger
ATATACAATAATCAGTTGCATTTCTATACACTAACAAGAACTAAGAGAAAGAGAAATTAAGAAAACAATCCCATTTATAATAGCATCAAAAACAATAAAATGCTTAGGAATTAATTTAACCAAGGAGATTAAAGACCTGTACACTGAGAACTATCAAACATTTATGAAGGAAACATAAAAAGACACAAATAAATGGAAACATATTCTGTGCTCATGGATTGGAAGAATTAATATTGTTAAAATGCCCATAATATCAAAGCCTTCTATAGATTCAGTGCAATCTCTACCGAATTCCAATGGCATTTTTTCACAGAAATAGAAAATAACCCTAAAATTTGTATGGAACCACAAAAGAACCTGAATAGCCAAAGAAATCTTGAGAAAGAAGAACAGAGCTTGAGTCGTCATGCTCCCTGATTTCAAACTATATTACCAAGCTACAATAATCAAAACAATATGGTACTGGCACAAAAATAGACACATAAACCAATGGAACAGAATAGAGAGCCCAGAAATAAACTCCCACATACACAGTCAACTAATACTAAAAAGGAAGCCAAGAATACTCAATATAGAAAATATAGCCTTGTGAATCAATAGTGTTGGGAAAACTGGACCACTATCCTCCACCACACACAAAAATCAACTCAACATAGATAAAAGACTTGAACTTAAGACCTGAAACCATAAAAGTCCTAGAAGAAAACAATAAAGGGTATACTTCTTAACATCAATCTTAGCAATCATTTTTTGGATTTCACACTAAAAACATAAGCAACAAAAGCAAAAATAAACAAGTGGGACTATATCAAATTAAATTCTTCTGCACAACAAAGAAATCCATCAACAAATGAAATGACAACCTGTGCAATGGGGAAAAATATTTGCACATTGCATATCTGATTAGGAGTTAATATTCAAATATACAAAGAACTCCTACAACTCAACAGCAAAAAAAGAAATAAATTGAATTTATAAAATAGCAGAGAAACTGAATAAACATTTCTCTAAAAACATACGAGTACAAATGGCCAACAAATACATGAAAAGGTGCTCAATATCACCAATCATCAGGGAAATGCATACCGAAACCACAATGAGATATCACCTGACACCTGTTAGAATGGCTATTATCACAAAGACAGATAAATGTTGGTGAGAATATAAAGAAAAGGGAACCTTTGTGCACTTTGGGCAGGGATGAAAATTGGTTCAACCATTGTGGAAAACAGTATGGGGGCTTCTCAAAAAATTAAAAGTAGAACTACCATATGATCCAACAATCCCACTTCTGGGTATGTATACAAAGAAAACAAAAACAGGATCTCAGAGATATCTGCACACCCATTGCAGCATTATTTACAATATCCAAGACATGCAAACACACTAAGTGTTTGTTAACAGGATGAATGGATAAAGAAGATGTATATACTCCATCATATGGAGTATTAGTCAGCAAAAAGGAAATCCTATTGTTTGGATGGACCGTGAGGGCATTGTGCTAAGTGAAA
>NW_017731475.1:3432496-3440179 GCF_001890085.2 Hipposideros armiger
GGTAAATATATGACATGACAGAGGTGTTAACTAATGCTATGGTGTCAATCATTTTGCAAAATATAAGCATACAAATGAACACATTTAAACCTACACAAGGTTATATGTCAATTACCTCTCAATAAAGCTGGATTAAAAAAGAAAGATGCTTAATCTGGGGGCGATAATAACCTTCAATTTACATTCACCTATATAAAAGAGACACAGATATCAATTTTACCATATTCTCAAAGAAGTATATAGCCCCACAAATATTAAGAACAACTCTAGTGGAGTATTGAGCAAATATCTAGATAAGTAAGTAAAAAGCATTTTTCTGTATCAATTACTTAAGATTCTCTAGAGCAGGCCCATGAAAATAATCCTTACCCAAATTTTAAAAATAAATTTCTCCAGGGAAAGACTGAAGAAAACATAAATGCCTCGAACAAAATTTAGAAGGAATAAAATTAAAGAAGTTCAGATTCCTCAGATAAAACATTCAGGCTGAGTGCCCTCCCACTGCTCTGGATGTCCAGCTGTTTTTGGATACCTGTCCCAGGGCTTCACATAATTTTTTCCAATGGAATAATTCCACAAGGACAAAATTAGAAATGTATTTATTATTTTCCTTGGAAGGCTGTTTTTTACATATAATAAAACTCAGCCACTTCTAAGAGTAGCATGTACCTCAAGCAAAAAACTCACACCACAAAACTGTTTAGGAAGGATCCCCCTTTTTAATAAAATTTAAATTTCTCTTAAATGAGAATACCTTTCTTTTGTGTGACAAGCTGCTACGCAGCTAACCTCTGGAGATGTTTGGAAAGTCCAGAGCATCATTTCTACCCCAAAGCTGAATGTATCTCATGATTACCAAGGCACCTTAGACAAGGGAGGAAAATGGATTATTTACACTTCAGAGAGCCAGCTTATATGAGATTCCACAGGAGTATTTTAGGAAATTGTCCACTTCCATGCTCAATAGAGGAGTATGGACTTTATATCTTTACCTTAAAATAAAATCCAAAGATATTTTGAGAGTTAGTTATTTGTTAGATTCATATATTTATGCAACCCTGTTTACTCAAAGATTTTTTTATATTGCCCTGTAAATTAGAGCATTTTTAATAAGTTGCTTGGAACTCAGGGATTTTATATTGTAGCAAGATTCATAGTTTCCTATATAACACATTCCTGAAAAGGGTTTGAAAGTCAGATGTCTGGAATTTGATTGATAGACATATACAGTATAATTCTGGCTCTAATTTATCTGCATCCTTACCAACCCTTAGTATTGTCAGTCAGCTGAAATTTGCCAATTGCAGTATAAATTAATCTCTGTGATCTTAATTTACATTTTCCTAATTACTAATGAGGATTAGCATCTTGTTGTAATATGTTTAGAACATTTGTATTTGCTCTTTTGTGAAATATCTGTTCTAGTCTTTTAACTTATTCTATTTAGTTGTTTTTCTTTTTATATATAGTTCTGTATATATTTTAGACAATATCACCATCGCACATGATTGCAAGAAGCACATTCTCAAATCAAGAGGATGCCATTTACTTAGAATAGAATGTGATTGTCTACCTTGAAGTTTTGCAATGCCTCCACCCTAATTCTGTATACTAATATTTTATCCATTTTTTATACTGCAAATATATTCTCCAAGTTTGTTGCCCACATTTTTGCTGTATTTTTGGTGCCTTCTGAAGCATGGAAGTTCTTAATTTTAATGTGTCCTACTTTCCTTTCTTATGTTTCATGTCATATTTGAGAAATTGTTCCCTATTCCAATGTAAAGATATTCTCTTACACTTCCTCTAACAGTTTAAAGTTTCGCATATCACATTAAACTCTTAACTCCTCTTAAATTGTACCCTGTGGAAGGCAACTTTATTACTTTACATCCCACTCATGTTTTCTTCCTCCACCCCTTTTATTCCATCATCTTTGTTCAGCTTCTCACAATTTCTCTCTTACTACTGCAACAGCCTCCACACCCTCATAGCTCTCCCTGATTCTAGCCTAACTCTGCCTTTCAAATTAGTCTATAAAATTTGCATAATCAATTTTTTTCCAAAAACAAGTCTCTCCTATACAATAATCTACAATCAAAAATAGTTTCTGTCAAACTCAGAAGGCACTTTAAGCTCTTGATTCTGAAATTCAGGACCTTCCTAAATCAGACTTCAAACTTACTAAAATCTTACCTCCAATGCCTGATCTATAGAAAATTATGCATCATTTAGAATAATGTTCCTGCAAAAACACTTCTTTGCACCGTTTGTTTTCCTTGGAAGTCTTCCTCACATTTGTTGAAAGTCTGTTGTCTCCCTCTTTCAGCTCCTTGAATTTATGCTATGCTCATTGCCTGTATTTGTTTAATGAATGAATGCATGAGTGAATGAAGTATCACTTCTTCTGTTAGGCTTGTCTTAATTCTCATGCCAGTTATTTCTCTTTCCTTTGAATAATTATGAGCTTTATTTTAATTTTTCTTATTGTTATTTAACATACTTTCTCTTATGTTACAGTTAAAGTTGGACTTGTATCATCCCTCATACAAGAACATAACTACTATGTTGAGGAATTGTGTTTCACTCACCTTTGTTTTCATAGAGAATCTAGCTTTACATGTAGTATGCCCTCATAAACAATTCTTAGAAGTATGTGTGGATGTTTTACTAAAAAATATGAAGGACTCAAGGGATGAGGTTGTATATAGAGGACTGGTGGGGACTTGAGGGAAATATAAGAGGTTATCCCTCTTTGTGCAAGTTCAAGGTGAGTTACATCCTGAAATTGTTGGAAAACACAAATTATTACAACAATTTACTCAGAAAATAATATTCACAACAGTAGTTTTGAGCTCAATTATATTGATCATGTGACTCACCTGATCTTTTTTTATATGGAAATCAACAGCTGAGACAACTGAATAGGAAAGATGTAAGCCAAAGTGAGTGGTATATTATATAGACTATGTGCTTAGTCACTGTCTTTGTTTCATTTCCATTGTTGTAATACATAAACAATCACATTCTAATAAATTCACATGGTAAAACGTATCCTTTTGTTCATTACATGAAAGGCCTTATACAAATTGTAAGTGGAAAAATAAGAAAATAATGGGTAATATTAATTCCTTGTTTCAAAACTTTTATATTCAGCTTCATTACATGTGTAATTTCAGTCATGCTTTTTATACTTTCTTGAAAGATATCATTTCCTTCTGCAGGTACTAAACAATATTCCATTACCAATATGGACACTTACCAATTCTTAATAATACAATAACATGGAAAATTCTTGACATGTTCCTTGTCAATTAAAATAAATTTTATAAACACCTAATTAATTTCTAGATCATATCAATGAAAGCATTACATTTCAAGTAAGATCCAAAGAATAGAAAAAAAGAAGTCTTGATATTCTTGGGAGATATTTTTAAAATATGAGAATATTAAGAAAGTTTTATGCTTTCAATATGTTTTTAAAAATAAGATTCTGTTTTTGTTGGGGTACAGAGAAACCATGTAGTTGTTTAAATATATTTTAAATACTTAGAACACATGTTCTGTTTAATTATCCTAGTAAACTGAGACTTTTGTAATTAAAGTTTTAAGCAAGAGACAGTGTCTATCTATGCCTCTAGGTTTGATATGATTGATAAGACTGCCAAGGCACATAAACGCATGGCATATACCAGATAAGAGGGAGCAAGGTTGCAAAATGCTGGATTAGTGGGAGCTTTCTCATTGCAAAGACAATTGAAGAAAAACAAGATTTTGACCTTGACTCTAAATTAGCCCTAAGATATCTGAAAATTTGATGGAGTAGACAAAAGAAAAACTATACTTTCAAAACATTGAGTTGTTCTCTCATTGAAAATGGTGGGAACTTGAATTCACTTTTGAGTTGTGTTTGTTTGTGTGTGTGTTTGTTTTAGCTGAGCCATCCTGCTACCTGTTGGCAGCTCAGTGGCAGCTCAGCTCGGGCCGGGCATCAAACCGTTGTTGCTCAGAGCTCAAACTCTTGAGCGAGCTTTTAACCAACTGAGCCACTTGGTTGGCCCCATTGAATTCACTTTTGGAGTAGGTCTTCTTTGCTCTGGGAAAACCATCTCAGGGGGTCTCAGATAAAGATAAAACAAAGTCTCCCTCATGAAATAGAAATGTGTGTACTCTAATATGTTAAAAACTGTTTTGTGGGAGTATTGCATTTGGAGTAAATTAGGGTGCTTATTGGAGAGACGGATGAGTTAGAGCTGAGGTGAGAAAGAGATGAATGAGTAGGTAGAATGGTGAATTTATCACCCTCTGTCTTGTTGAACTGGATATGAACTTCCATGGTTACAGTGATGAAGCCCAAAACTTAATACGCAGGAAATTCTGTGAAATGCTGGGCCCTGTGGAAAAGTAGTAGTAAAGCAGGTGGTAGTGACTTTCCCTGCCTCTCAATGAAACCTAGCTCTGGCACATCAGGGGTTAGCTGGGAAGAGCACCATTGCATCCCCATAGGAATGCTGATGCTGGGCTCTACCAGGCAATCCAGCTATAAGGATTCTCTAAGGATCTTTGCAGACAGCAGACATGGGCTAGTGAGAGACAGCAGAAGAAAAACAATAATATGCCACTGTCAACTGTAGCTGACACACTGGTTTGGTGAGAGATTACTTTTGGGGACCTGTAGAAATAACTGAAATATATTTGGGCTATTTTGATGTCCTGTTATAGGAGCAAGGATTAAAAAGTTAATGTGGCCTCTATTTTAGACAAAGAAAACCAGAACATACAGGCTCTACATATAAAATACAAGGGATGAAATTTAACAAAATACTTATCTTAGTGACTTTCAAGGTTCCCATCACTATGACTAACATAATAGGAGAGCTGGATGTGGTTTTAAAGGCGATCTCAATGACCACAGGACTGAACTGATTTCTGTCATTGACTGAATAAGTATCTTTATCCTGTCTTACCACTTAACCCGTATTCCTCCAAAACAGCCCCCTTAATTGAGAAGAAAGTTTTAAGGTGGAGGATGAGTAATATTTAGCCAAAAGTATGTACTAGTTTCATTTTACTGCCCTACCAGAAATGCTAAAGTTTTGCTCCTCTGGCACATGTGCGCGCGCGCGCGCGCGCACACACACACACACACACAAAGTATAGTTAATGCCCTCTCCCTCGGGGACCTCATAACCTAGTTATAGAGAACATAATGTTAAAGTGGTCATTATAGTAAGATAAACTTGATGTGAATTATAATAAAACATTCATCCAAGTTCTCTGTGATGGCTTGGACAGAAAAAGGTTTAGCAATATTAGCATTT
This sequence comes from Hipposideros armiger, assembly GCF_001890085.2. Classification (NCBI taxonomy): domain Eukaryota; kingdom Metazoa; phylum Chordata; class Mammalia; order Chiroptera; family Hipposideridae; genus Hipposideros; species Hipposideros armiger. The sequence continues at coordinate 3,437,818 of NW_017731475.1, forward strand.
GTGGTTCAGGAAAGATTAATACAATCCACAAAATGGGGTCAACTTATATTGATGGCCACGTTGTTTATAAGATTATGCCAAATTGGGTTCAATATCATAACTGTATGTTTTAAAATATATGTTTTATTATTATTCAGGTATGGTGGGACAAATAGATTAGGACATGATTGACATTGAAAAACTACTTTGTTGCTCACAGGTCCCAAGAAGGCAGGGGGGAGGGGGGCATCTCATCATGAGGGGCCACACAGGGAAGCACCAGTATCACAGGAGACAAAGGAGCCAGGGACAATGTGGGCAACAGCTTTTCTTGTGGATTCTGTGGGAAGGAACAGGCAACACAGGATAAATGGGCTTAGGGTGGCTAGGTTGAATAATTTCTGCAGGTTCTGGGGCAGGATATGAACAATGCCTCAGAACATGGTACTGTCCCTATGTGTCTGGTACCTGGTCCTGGGGTGACTAACAGAGGTGGATAGTGACCTAGAGGGAGTGTGAGAGCCCTATAAAAGAGATGGTTGGGGGTAAGGGCTCTGGGTTGGTTTGTTCGCATATGAAAAGTGGGCTGGAAATCTTGCTATCACTAGGAATTAGTTAACTTGCGAGGAGAAGTCCCTTCAAGGTCAGGAAGGCTCTAAGATGTCAAAGCATCTAAAAATAAAAGACATGGTTAATACACTGTCAGAATTGATCTGAATTTCAAACTGGCCAGAGGCTTAGATTTGGATCTAAACCTATCCAAGTGAGGCAGTGAGACCCGGAAAACTAACTCCAGGTCTAAAAACAAGAGCGTTCTCAGTTTCTGGCTTGCTGAAGGACTTATCATGCATCAATGTTATTTTTAAAGGTGAAAATGAACCTGAGCTGGAATAATAAAAGGTAATATGGAACACCCCTCCCACCATGCTTGGCATTAGTCAGACCCTGTTTAGGGTGTTCCTTGGGCCTGATTTAGGGCTCTATTGCCCCCGCTCTCAACACAGAGGGAGATGGAAAATCTTTCAGTTGCCAAAGAGTAACCAAACAAAGAGCAGGTGGGAAAATGTATCTACCATCATCTGTACTAATGGGAAGGATAGTTGGCAAAGGTGTTGTTATTTTACAAAACAGAGTTAAAGCTGCGTTTTTGTTTGAGAATGCTCAAAGTGGCCAGATAATCATTTACACACCACCATTCTTTCTTTCTTTGTTTAGATCAAATTCTCTTTTCCTCACACACACCCATTGCTTTCTTTCAGCTAAGGGCCTGGAAATTTGGGGAGAAGGCATACTTCCCCATGTATAAGATGCACCCTTTTTCCAAAAATTTTCCATAAAACCTGGGTGTGTCTTATACAGTGGTTGCATGAGCACAAAAACAAGTGCAAAAAAAGCAGGAAATGCAAGTAAAAAAACATCTACAACCACTGTATAAGACACACCCAGTTTTTAGACCCCAAATTTTTTGAAAAAGGGCGCATCTTATACATGGGGAAATATGGTACTTCCAATTGTGACCATAGAATCTGTTCATTGATAACTGAAAATTTTCTCATTCTCTCTGAAATGTTCCTTACAGCAGTTCCAAATTTAAACGTTAGAACACAAACTTAAGACAAATTGTTGAGTATTAGTCACCTCCTTTAGACATCCCTCACCTCTTTGTCCTCCCCTCTGGCCACAGTGTACTTATATCCTGCCAACTCCACGGATGTCTGGTTGCATCAGGTCCTTTTCTGCATTCCCAACTACTTACTCCACCCATGCCCAGAGTTGCTCTCCTCTCCTTGTTGCTAAAGCTGAAGACTTAAGGTTGCCAACCTATGCCTGTCCCAGGGTCATCTGACAAAGGACAATGGGCTCTCTGCAACATGAGAAAAACAGTGAGTCAGATCCTTCCCAGAGTCTTTGTACAGGAGAGACAAAAATGAGTGCACAGGCAGATTCACACCTTGAGTCTACATACCATGTGACACTAACTCCAATACTCTTCTGCATCTATCCCAGAAAGGAGATATGTATTGTAACCGTGTTAGTCTAAAAAAATAGGTGAGGGCCGGCCAAGTGGTGCATTGGTTAAGAGCTGGCTTGGGTCGCCAGAGGGCCCCGGTTCGGATCCCACATATGAGGGCCAGTAACACTGCCCTCCTCAGCTAAGATGCTGAACAACAGCTCAACCTGGAGCTGGGTTGCCGTGAGTTGCCGGCGACGGCATAGGCTGCAGCCCATGTGGCAGGGGGTTGCCATGGGCTACCGTGTGTGGCCAGCAGCCAGCGTGAGCAGCCAGCAGCCACAGTGAGCAGCCATCCAGAAGCCAGCGACTGATCTGCCTCGCCCAGGAAGAGTGCAATGATGGTGCCAACTTGGGTCAGTGAAGCAACGT
>NW_017731475.1:3440219-3503846 GCF_001890085.2 Hipposideros armiger
AAAAAAAAAAAAAAGTAGGTGAGTGACTGTATGTCAAGTCCTGTATTAAGCATTTAGAGTATACTAAGAGGCACAGAGCCTGATCTGTGCCTTCAAGAAATTTGCAATTTAATTTTAGAAACAACAAATTCATATCCATGAAAAGTTAACAATATATAAGGCACCAGTACAAAAGAAGTCCCACGGCAGTTTTTAATTAAGTACCAATTAAGAAAAGCAGGCAACATTTGTGGGCACAGTGGTCTGGAAAGGTGCCATGGAGTAGGCAGGATCTGAAGTAGGCATTTAAAAATGGGTAGCATTTGAAGAAGAAAAACCAGATTTAGGGCATGGATGGGGCAAGGCATGCTATAAGAACAGTAAGGCCAGACCAGACAGAGCAAAGCTTGTATGGAGCGAAAGTGTAACTCAAGGTGTAAAAGATAGGCTTTACATGGTTCTACTGGTTTGTGGGGTTTCTGGAAGGGTCAGGGAGAAAGGGGTTAGAATGTAACATTATAAATGTGATAATTTGGGAAGATTTATTTCATGGTACCAAAATCTCCAGGTCTCTGTGTTAGATCCAAGCACCCACTATCCTTCAGTAGATACTCAGAACTAACCTACCATGAGCCACATTCCCAGCCCTCCCTGTTCATTGCCCAAAGGGACAGGATCCTCAGACATCTAAGGCTGTCATCCTTAGAAAAATCTGTTTGTCTTTTTCCTCTAACCCCAAATTCCACCCCCTCTCTCCCCTGCCTAAAATAGTAGCCTCAGGAGTTTTATAATGAGAAAACTGCCTTATATCCTCAACCTCTTCATAAAGCATTTTCTTCTTCCATTGTCTCCTATAAGAATGCCTCTGCTGTGCCCCCTTCCAGTGCGAGCTGCACCTCTGCACCACACCCACCTCCTCCCCTAGGCTATTGTCCAAAAAGGCCTTCCAAGACTCTTTCAAAATTGAACCTTTTGTTAAAACAGAAAGCTAGATCATACATATATAGATACAAATATGCGTGCATACATACTTGCCCCTGAGGCTTATGCCATAACCGACTAGCCATATCCCTGCTACATTCCTCCTTGGTGTCGTCAACACACCTACCCAGCCCCAACCACATTTCCCAAAAACACTATTGTAGGCGCATTCTTCCCCTTCATCCCTACTCCTGCCATTATCCTAGTTGAATTCAATATATTGTCATTTTCCTGCTGGTAATCATTCAGCGTTTCTCACTGCTCATAGTTCTGAGCATGGTCTACCCATAGAATGGCCAAATTAGTGCACCTCTCAACCTTGGTGGTAGCCACTCTCTCAACCCACTCTGTATTAGTCCATATTGGCCTTCTTTTAGCTCCTGGACTATTCCAGGTCCATCCCCACCTCAGGATTTTTGCATATACTGGGCTGCCTTCCTAGAACACTGAGACCCTCCCATCTCTCAAAACGTCCTACCCCTTCCTTCCACATCCTAATTTCTACTAATTCCTACTCTTTTAGCTCTCAAGACACATGTCCCACAAAAAAACTCACCCCCAACCCACACAGACTACAGTTGAACAGCGATTCTCAACTAGGGGGCAGTTTTGCCTCCAGGGGATATTTGGCAATGTCTGGAGACACTTAAACTTGTCACATCTGGGGACTGGCATGTAGCGGGCAGAGGCCAGGGGTGCTACTAAATATTCTACAACACACACAGGAGAGCCTTACACAACAAAGAATTATCCAGCACAAAATGCCGAAAGTGCCAAGTTTGGGAGGCTGTTTATTAGACCAGAGTAGCCCCTGTACATTTCTGTTGCAGTATTCATCACACTTAAAATGTTATTTATTTAATGTCTGTGTTTAGTGTCTATCCTGTTCATCGAATTAAATCACGAGTACACAGCAACTCGTGTTGGGAAGAAGAATTGGCAAGAAAAGAGATTGGGAAGAGGAAGATGAGTTGGGGAACATTCAGTAATTCAATAATGAGGAAAGACTGGACTCAAATGCTACATGTGGAAATGGTGAGAGTGAGAGGAAGGAAAGAAAGACTCTTAGAATCAAAAGAATATGTGAATGATTAGATATGAGTGATTAATGAAAATGAAATGTCAGGAAACAATTTAGAGATGGGCAATCTTAAATGGAACAAATAGAAACTGTTTTATTTTTAATCATATTACTTATGGTCCTTTTATACAAAAGATTATTTGAAGCAGCTTAAAATCAAAGACATATAAAACAGGACATTAAATTAAGAACAAAAGATTATGTATCAAATAAGAGACCAATCAAAAGATAGATCATTTTTACCAGCAATCTAAGATAAAGATAAGTGGTGTAATTTAAAACAAAATATAAATCTGAGTTTTCTGAGAGCCAGGACACAAAGCAAAATATAAACATGATTGGGCTCCATCTTTTATGAGAACTTCACCACACTTCATGCTATTTTCTTTGGAGTTATTTTTGTTGTTAATATTCTTAATTTGTTTTAATTTCTTTCATTGGGAAAGACAAATTTTTACGGAATTGCACTCTAAAAAGAATGCATCTAAATGTTTTTAAAGAAACACTAAATTACAATGTTTTCAGTACTAATTTTATGAAGATACAAAAATATCTTTCAGGTGACCCTTTTTATATAGGTCTATAATTAATTAGAGAATCATAATGCTATGAAAATATGTGGATAGTAATGATTCTTAGCTACCTGAGGGGCTGCGAGCTGCTGGTGTGTGGGGAGGATCTTTCAAATTACAGGCATGTTTTCTTACTCATGGAGCCAATGAGACAATTGTCTTTCCTTGGATAAGTGTGTTATCACTAGATATCTATGGGACCATGGGGTGGTGGTGGAAAGAATTCTCCTTCCACACAGTTCTAAACAGAAATTTTCTTATTAAACTCAGATGTTATTTTTCTAATTTGCTTCTGGGTTTTAAATATTTACTGTAGTTTAATGGGTAATATTACTGATGGAACAGTGTTGCACATGTGAACAGAAAACTAAGTAAAGTCATCATTTCTTGCATAGAAGATATCAATTTGATTTAATTAACGAATGGTCTTTGGGGTCACTAGATCAGAAGTCAAAATCTAGCTCTACCATTATTCAGCTACTTTACCTCTAAAAGGGAATTAATAATATCTAGCATGCAAGACTGTTGAAAGGTTTAGAGACAATATATGGAATATTCTCATCAAAGAATATGTCATCTAGTAGGTGCTTAATAAATTATCAAAAGGACGAAATACATATAGTAAGCTGTTATTTTTTAATTCCCTGGAAAAGATAAAGTATTCAATGGATATTTGTCCCTTTTCCCCATTACCCCAATGGAGTATGATAATCCTTAATGAGAAGAAGGAATTAAAACAATTAGGTAGAATCAATATTTTTTTTTCTTAATCCCTTCATCTTTTCCACCCTGTCACCCAACCCACTCCCATCTATGATAGAATCATTATTAAAATGAATTTGTAGATCAAGCTATGATCTAACAAAAAATAAGACTCTTAGATATTTCTAAACCCATGAAAATGTGTAGCACAATCAGATCAGTATTTGCAAAGGACCATAAACAATGTGGTGACCTGTTTTTATCATTAAGCAGTACACCTGAACATTGCAGTCATCTCTTGAAAACAACCAAAAATCATTTCTCACCATAAGTTAATGTGGGTTTGGAACCAAAAGTTTTCCTTTGAAAAGTCTCTAAAATTAGAGTGCTCACATTCTATAATCTAAGTATTGGCTGACACATTGCTGACATTTACAAAGAATGCACTGCTAAATATCATGTGCAACTTCTCAAATCACTAGTTCGGGGGAGGCTTTGCATCATGTCCTAAGCAGAACATTTTTGGGACAGTAAAGTGTTCTTGCTTCATTCTTCATTCTTTCTACCTAAAGCAGCTAATAAAATTCTCAGCCCTCTTCTACCATCATCTATATGCCCTCTCCACTTACCCTCTGGTAACCACTAAACTGTTGTCTGTGTCTATGAGTTTTTGTTTCTTTGTTTGTTTGTCTTGAGTAAAGGAGGTCAAATATATGGTGATGGAAGAAGAACTGACTCTGGGTGGTGAGCACACCATGTGATATATAGATGATGTATTATAAAGCTGTACTCTTGAAACCTGTGTAATTTTACTAACCACTGTCCCCCTCACTAAATATAATTTTAAAAAGAAAATTTAAAAAAATTTCTAAACCAGGGGCCAGCCGAGCGGGCACGTTGGTTAAGAGCTGGCTTGGGATGCCAGAGGGCCCCAGTTCAGATCCCACATATGAGGGCCAGTGACACTGCCCTCCACAGCTAAGATGCTGAACAACAGCTCAACCTGCAGCTGGGCTGCTGTGAGTCGCCGGCAGCCAGTGTGAGCCGCCAGCAGCCACTGTGAGCAGACATCCAGAAGCTGGCGACTGATCTGCCTCGCCCGGGAAGAGCGCAATGATGGCGCCAACTTGGGCCAATGAAGCAACGTCCTCCACAACTAGACTGAAGAACAAAAGGACAGCAACCTATCTGTTTCCCTTCCCCCAATTCCCCAGCGCTGTTCCCATCCCCCAATTCCCCCAAAAAAAATTCTTAAAAAAAAAAATTCTAAGCCAGTAAGGCAGTTGTTTTCCATTGGTTAAAGAATTGTCACTAGATTTCCTTTTGAACAGAAAGGATTAGGGGTGGGAGTTGAGTTGGGAGCATGTGGAAAGGGTGGTGGTACAGAGAATTCTCTTTCCACCAGCTTCTGTAGTCCTAAGCACATATTTTCTTATTAAATTCAGATGTTATTTTTCTAATTTGCCTCTGGATTTTTAATGACATTTACTCCAAACACTACATTTAATAGCCCTGTGAAAATAATAATAAAATTGAACAGAAGGGAAGTGTTAGGCTTAAATTCGTTTTCCCAGTCCCCTTCTTCTCTTTCCTCTTTTGTGTTTTGCCATTGACAATAATTCCAGTGTCCTAACAGTAAGAATCATGGGGATAAGTCAAAATATAAATTATCCATATTTATTTGGGTAACTGCTAGAGGAAAGATAACATCCCATTTGAAGTTCATTATTGAGATTAGATCTAAACCTTCCCAGTTAAAACTGACTTATGTGAGCTACTCTGGCTTCCAAAGTCAGCTTGGCAAATTTATGATACTATTGTTTGAGAGTGGAGACATAATTTATTGAAACATTTCATTCTAACCCAGGGTTGGATTTATATACTGTTGTGTGCTAATTGTTCATTGGTAGGCAACAAAAACACTGAAGCTCAAGAATTAGTCATTGTTTATGGCCTGTCTACCTGTTCCCGTGTTCAGGACAGACCCAGGCATATTCTGTTGCTTCAGTGTTTTTCTACCTCATAATAGCTACCTCCTGACTGCCAAGGTTACCTGCTAGGATTCTCTTCCCAAGCTTTTTCTCTTCAAGTAGCATTGCCTGTTCTAAATAACATCACCCTTCTCTCTTACTCTCCAGTAAAACTCCTGAGCTTGAGTACATCAATCTCAGCACACCTCTGTGGTACTAATTACTTTACTGTGCTGTCATTGGATTGATAGCCATGTGCCTCTTTAGACTATGAGGTTCTTGGGGGCTCATATTCATCTTTCTATTCCCATTCTCACTTAGTACTTGTGATGTCATAAGGACTCATTATTTACAGAAGAAAGGAAATGGAAAGGAACAAAGGAAGGAAGAATGAAAGAAAAGGAACTAAGAGAGAAAGAAACAAAGGAAAAGATTCTAAAAGAAATGCAATTCTAAGTAGATGTTTATTAAGGTAAAAACAACTTATGGCCAATCTTAAGTGAAAACCCCAAGGACTTCTTGTATTTTTTAAAGAAAACACTTAGTAAAACAAAAAATAAACTCTTAAAGGTGAAATGTCAGGTTCTCTACTTCACTGGTGCAATAAATTATTCAGGGTCAGAAAACTCTTTCCTCAATGTTTAGGACCCTAAAGTAAATGAGTTCAACCAAATAAATGGGGCCCCACATTAGCTCCCCGTTCATATTTATCTGTAATGGGGTTTTCAGAAGGCTTGAAGAAAGGGAGATTAAAGGAACTGATCATCACACAAAGGATGGACTGACAAATTCCTAAATTAAGGTAGCCAGATGAGCAAGTGAATACTGTAAAGTCAAATTTCAAATTGGTGGAACTACTCTTGAGAAATTCTGAAAGTGAGGACTCTGAATTCTCTGGCACTATCTGACTCAGCTACCCTTTTCATATTTCTCCTTCTCAACAAGTCTCAAGGAAGAAGCCACCTCTGTCCTAAAGATAAGATTTCCTCTTATCCTTTTAATCCCAACTCTTCTCATCTCCTCAAATCTCTCTTTCTTGCAGTTAACCTTGCAGGAAACCTGTAGCATTTTCAGCCTCCCTCTAAATCATCCGCTTTCCTCTGCCATTTTTTTTTTCTACATCTGTCCCATAAAAGCAGTTCAATGAAGCTGTTTCTCCTGTCAATCCATTCATCTCCCTAATTCCTTCTTTTTTTATCAATCGTTCCTTTTAATCTGTTATTTATCCTCTCAAATCTATTATAATCACTCTATAAAGTTACCAATAATATCATTTAAAACAAATCCAAATATCTCATTTGAGTGACATTTTACATATTTGATCATCCTACTAGAAACCAATATATTGGCTTTTCTTCATTATATTTTTTTTCTCCTACCTCACCTACCAATTAATCTTTGTTTTAGCCCTCTTCTTCCTTCATCTTCACTGAAAAGATGATCTTTAGGCCTCTGTTTCTCTTCCTGTATGATTTCCAACATTCTCTCCATCTCTAACCTTAACATCTTGCCCAGCTTTCAACTACTATACATTTTGAGTTGTGGACTCACTTGACTTGGACATCTTTAGAAGAGCTAAGGGCGAGAGGAATAGGGGGACGCTAAGAGGAGTGGTGTGAAGTGATGTGGCATGAATGAAGGAGTAGACTACATCTTTATACTTGTTATTTCAAATGAAATTGACTTAATAATTAATGTTTCCTGTTCTGTACCAAATGCCACACAATATATGTTATGATAGAATGAAAACTACTCAGATATTTCTTTACACAACGTATGCATATTAGAACATTAGATATTTCTCAAAACTTCCTCATTTTGGATGCCCAGAGTCATCTTTGAATCCCCCTCAGAGTCAAGAAGCTCTGTTGATCTTTCCTTCCAAGATGCATCGGATATCTCCCATCCTTGCCATGTTTCTTCGCACACCTTAGTTGGGGCTTTCATTACTTATTGCACTGATTATGTCATAGCTTCTTGTGTTCTTTTTCCTGTCTTTCCATCTCCAATCCAGCATCAAATGCACTCACTAATTTATCTTTCTTAAAGAGATGCTTTCCACATTTTGCTTCACCACGAGAACTGGAAATGGCCTATCCCCATGTCTGAATTGAAGGTATTCGAGAGTAATTTCATTTACAATTTGGAGAAACAAAATCTGTAGATAAGGGAGAATGTCTTAAAATGTTTGAAAAACTCCCTCAAGATAAGTTTATAGATAAGCTGAAGAAATGTAAGCTCGGTTTTGGCAGAATGAGGGGGATTTGTGCCTGACTGAAAAGATACTGTGCTGTAAGGCTTTTGTTTGGCCTTGTCCTAGTCCCTGTGTTTATCAGTGACTCATATGAAGGCAAATGCACGCTTACATAATCTTCAAAAAACCAATATTTTGGAGATCTATATCTATAGAATATAAATTCAAAACATTCTCTCTGAGTTTAAAATTATGACTAATGTTGACATGAAGTTTTCTGAGTCTAAAGTAACCTGTACTTAGAGTAAGAATAAAATCAATTGTACAAGTTCAGGAAAGGAATGTGGCTTAACAACAGCTTTTGTTGGAATGTAAAAGATTTTAGTGGACAAGGAGCATAAGACTAACATAGGCCAGTAACATGACCTAGATAATGGCTTCTAATGCTACCCTAACAGAATATTATTGTTTTTCTGTATAGAAGGCAAAACTCATTTGATGGTTCCTAAATTAAGAGATGAGGACTAACCTGTTGTTATTCTAACAAAACAGCACTGACGTTGGTTCTGCATCTACCAGCAAAGGAAAAACGCCAGTCTCCCAGTATCATCTTTCCTCTTATTCCTATTGTAGTTCCTGGCTCTCCACAGAGCTTCAATGCTTGTTGCTTGAATAAATAAATAAGTGACAGATGGTGATACAGTAGCAGACTGAAACCTACTGAGAACACCATTAACATATCTTCCAGAATATGTAAATATTTAAATATTTCAAATATGTGTGTATATATAATGAATATGTGTATAAAATAATGAAGGTTTTGACCTCCTTTCAAAAAGATTACAAAATGGGCAAGGCCAGTTGATTTGTTTAAGGAAAATGTACTAAGGCCGTTGTGGAAACATGGAATATAAGAATGAACAAGGCATGAGTATATCTATTTTGGCTAAAGAGAGACTTCAATGTAATTGAAGCTGATAAAGACTATTTTTTCAGGTTCCCAAAAACCTGGCCTTTGTAAAGCCAAACATAATGAAGCAATGTAACAAGGTAGAGCAGCTCCAAAGCTGCCTAAGGTCAATCATGTGGCATTCAACTCTATCTTTCCACTGAGGTGAACTTCCTGACCTCCCTTTAAGGGCAAAACATGAGAAAATAGAATGTCTCATTAAAATGGGGGTTGCATTGTACAGAACTGTACTTTCTGAATACCATTTATCATTGGTGATGATGTGAAAATTTGGAGAAAGTCAAATGAACAAGTATTTATAGAGTGCTTAAAGTTCTCTGCCTTCAAATAAAAGATTTGACATTTTCAAAGTACTATGGAAGAATGAGACAATGTGCTATATCAGGGAAAAGCTTCCAAGCTATTTAATCTCCAGCCAAATGTACTCTGAAATACATGCCAAAAAGTGGCACTAAAAGTCAAGGATCTGGATTTGACCGAAATTCTGTGAGTACTGTAATACAAAGATTTCTTAGAGGATGACTTAGTAACGATAGGTATATATCTTGACCTGCAAGCATCAGAGATAATAAGTGAGCTTTATCTCATGTGCCAACTCTGATTATTTGGTAGAGGCTGCTAAAAATATTGTGATGAGAATTCTGAAGCTGAGTCTAAGCTAATCTAATGAAAGCACCATGTCAGACATGCCTTATAGGGATGGGAAATATGCGTGTTTCCTATTACAGTTCTAAACATGTAACATGCTGGTGAGTTATGAAACCAATAAACATTCAAACATCAAAAAGTATCTTCACTAAGTTTTACCGATCGGGTTAAGCTTAGTTTAAAAAATAAAAAGTAAATATCATGAGAAAGGATTTGACCTGAACCTACTTATACTACTTTCTCTTAAAACATTGTCTCCCTTCCTCCCTCCACCACCCATACCTGCTGGCTGACATCTCTGACTTCCAGTAACCCAACTAGAGAATTTTTGGACTGGAGTTTATGCTCCTAGCTAGCTCCATTCAAGTGGGTATATCTTACATGCTCTGTCAACCCTCTGAAAGTGATCTTTAAGATGACAGCTAGGTTGGGTGACTGGTTGGCTCCGTTGGTTTTAGAGTGCAGTGCTCATAACACCAAAGTTGCTGGTTCAATTCCCACATGGGCCAGTGAGCTGCATCCTCCACAACTAGATTGAAAACAACAACTTGACTTGGAACTGATGGGTCCTAGAAAAACACACTGTTCCCCAGTAAAACTTATTAAAAAAAAAAAGATGACAGCTAGGTAAACTGATCACCTTAAGCCTTACTTGAATTTTAAAAACACTTAGATCTTAGTGGCATCCCCAGAATTCTTCCCTCCTCCAAATAATGTCACTACCTTTTCAAAGACCATGCTTTCCTCCATCTGCTCTTCATTTTTTTTTTAAGATTTTATTGGGGAATTGAGAAAGGGGAGCAGTATTGGGGAATTGGGGAAGGAGGTCAGCCAAGTTGTTATCCTTTAATCTTAGTTGTGGAAGGCACAGCTAGCTCAGTCCCAAGTCCAGTTGCCATCCAGCTGCCCATCAGCAGCTCGCAGTCCATGTGAGAATCAAACCTGTGACCCTGTTGCTCAGAGCTTTTGCTCTTAACCAACTGAGCTATTCGGCCGGCCCTGCTCTTCTTAATCTTACTACTTAACCCAAAGGAATAAATCTAATAGTGGAGCTTTAGGGGTACTTCAGGGCAAGAAGAGTCTTAAAATATTTCTTTTTTCCACCCTTATATTTTTTTCAACTATACTTCTCATTCCCCATAAGCTTCCCAGATAAAACTTCCATACATTAAAGGGAATGCAATAGGTATACCATAGCATTGATTCTCTTGTCCAACTCTAAACACATGCTGCTGTTATAACTAATATGGGCAAATTATAAAGATTATGTCAATTAAGGTCAAGCAAGGAGAGTTCCATCTGGGTAGGTACTATCTGTTACCTCAGCTTAAAGGCCAAGTTACTATTTTAATGTAGGCACAGGAACCATGATGTTAACTCAAAAATGCCTCTGATACATGTGCTTGCTTTGTGAACCCATATGTAAAACATTAACCCAAGATGAGATACCTTTGGTTTTCTTTGCCAAAGAAATCATACCAACATACCTGTTGTTTTATCCTTCTTAAGAGACACACTTTCTTAACATGTCTACTGAATTGCCTTCATGGTCACTAGGGTCCCTTCCAAGGACAGATACCACTTTGGCTACCATGGGGACAGATATAATGAGACTCTAAGTCAATTTCTTGACAAACTCACTGAAAAACAATTTGCTATGTTTACCAGTTTTCTCGATTTGGCAAAAACATGTTTAAGGATAATATTTGTAAATATATTCAAAGAATTTGATTATAAATTTGAGTATAAAACTCATTTAATATGTCCAGGAAGGGTATTCCTTAAAACAATTTTTTATGAATTGAGTAAATATGGTAAATTTGGTGAATTACTCATTTGGCATTAGATCCCCTGGCAAATTGACTTTTGGTGAAATTAGCTTTTGTCAGACTGATTTTGGGTGGGTCAACTTACTTCCATATAGTAGAGAACATTCAATTGAATGTGATAGAATAATGTAAAACCAAGAATTATTTAATATAGGGCAGTGGTCTCAACCAAGGGAGATTATGTCCCCTAGTAGATATTTGGCAATATCTGCAAATGTTTTTTGTTGTCCTAACTTTAAGGATGGGGAGTGCTATTGGTGTCTAGCCAAAGATACCACTAAACATCTTATAACACACAGGGCACTCCTGCCCCACCCCCATCAAAGAATTATCCAGAACAAAATGTCAATAGTACCAAGGTTGAGAGACCATGAGATACAAAATACATCTCCTTCTAAATCTCACATCTCTCTACATCACCTTGGGGGTGGGTGTCCCCATCACGCAACCTTAACATTGAGAATGGTTTTATTTCAGTTGACTGTTTTTTTGAGCCTAGTAAATAGTTGAAATGAGTCAATGGATAGGAAATAAGTGCTGAGCAACTGTGTTGGGATGGACAGTCTTGAGATGGACAGTCTTATACAGCTTTCAGGCACCTGGCCCCAAGGAAAATACGCCTAGAAGCAGAGCCAAAGCTGTAAAATCCAGGATTCTCTGGGTTACACTCCCAGTCCCCTCTGACTATATATGGCTCTTTGGACAAAAATATGTGTTTTTATAGGGTTTGAGAGAAAAATAGATGTCTCTTTCCATGCCCTCCCTGCTGTCATTCATAATATAAATCTCCAAAACAGGAAGAAGATTTGGGAAGACAGTGGAAGCAGCTCATTTTCTCTCCCTCCTCTCCCCTTTGCTCCCTTACCTCCCCTTCCTCTGCAGACTGCACAATTCCTTTCATAGAAAGAAATATCAGGCTGTAAAGAAGTTTAGAGATTATTCTAGCAAAAACACAGAACCAAAGAAAAATGGGGGGGGGGAATCAGATAGAACATGTAACCAGTGTGAACAGTTCTGAACTGTTCAAACAAGCCCTAAAGTCTCGCGCAGAAAAGAGCATGAGTGGCCCTAATCCCTAATCCTTAATCCCATTGGAAAACTTTCACCAGGATCTGGCTAGGAAAGTATGAATGCTGCAAATAGAAGAAGTCATATAGCCCATGTCCTCCAGAGACCAGTTTTTTATATCCATCCTGTTCCCTACCAGGACCACCAGTTTAAAGCAGCCAGAGAACTAAACCCTAACCCTAACCCTAGCCCTAAACCTAAAACCCTAACCCTAATCCTAACTCTAACCCTAACCCTAGCCCCTAACACTAATCTTACCTTAATCCTAAACCTAACCCCAACCCTAACCACTAACCCTGACACTAAACATACCCCTAACACTCACCCTAACCATAACACTAAACCCTAACACTAATCCTAAACTTAACCCTAACCCCAACCCTAACCCCTAACCTTAACCTTACCGTAACCATACCCCTTACATTGAACCTAACTTTAAGCCCTAACCCAAACCCTACCTCTAACCTAGTCCTAACATTAAGAGTAACCCTAACCTCTAAATCTAACCCTAACCCTAAACCTAACCCTAACCCTGTCCCTTTGTCCCTCTCCTTAACAACACCCCTACCATAACCCTAAACCTAACCCTCACTCTAACACTCACCCCAACCTCTAATCCTAACCCTAACCCTAACACTTATCCCTAACCCTAACCCTCAATCCTAAACCCAACAACTAACACTAATCGTAATCTTAACCCTAGCCCTAAACCCAACCCCTAACCCAAACCTAACACTAACACTAAAACCTAAACCCTAAACCCAAACCTAACCCTAACCCTAAAAAAAAGAAAAAGATAAAAATAAAGTGGCCAGAGAAAAAAACTTGGGTGGTATCTTGGGAGCAATTTTCTTCCCTCCCCAGGAGTCAAAGCAAAAGGAATGGAAATACAAAGATGATTTTTATGATGTCAGTGGAGGGAACAAATGCTTTTTCTTGAGGAGAAAGTCCAGTCCCTCCCTTTACAGGGTCCAGCAACTCCCGAACACCATTAGGATTTCCTAAGTGTGGATTTCAAGATTAGAAGGGAGATGGCCAGACAAGTTTAGGATAAATCAGTTGAGCAAGGGAGGAGACAGTGATGTCATCCTGACCTGTCTCTAGCCCGTCTGAATGGAGGGACAGAGAGTGGAGCAGAATGTTAGCGTTGGAAAAAACTTCAGAAGTTGTCTAAATTTAAACTCCTCATTTTGGAGATGGGGCTAAGACACTCATGTATTGTCACACACTAGTAAAAGTCATAATTAAGCCTCTCCACTTCCAAACAGATGTCTCTTTGACCCGATCACCATTTTTGGACAAATAGCCTATATTCCATGTGCTCTAGACGAAGTTACCTCTATCTCTACCATGGTTGTTTTGTAGACAATATTTGAGACTTAACACATGACAGTGTAAAGATGAAACATAAGGTAAGAGGTACTAGCAAATTATGTACGCAATTTACACAACAACAGTCTATAAAAACAAATCCAAGTTATTAACCTCATGGAAAACTTCTAGGAATTTAGTATACAAATATTTCTGACTCTTTTTTCATGAGCTGGTCTTCAAATTAGTGTACTAGTAACCTTTAGTACATGGTGTTGGTGCCTTAAACCAATTAAAAGGTATTTTTTTAAATGAAGAATTGTGATGTGAACTCCACGAGACAAATATGCCCATATGGAATCTATTGTTTAGTTGGACAATTGATAGTGGTTGCAACATCTAAACTAGTGTGAGGATATAATTATGACTGGGTTACGCGTAGACCATCAGAATTGAGCCAAAGCCTTCAATGCACAGTCATATAATCTTTCTTTAATAAGACTCATGAGATTATCCCCAAAGTAACACCACATGTTTTCTTGGGCATGATAAAGAGTCAACTGCTCTTTTTTCCAATTCAGCTCTGTAAAAAATAAAATTAAAATATTGGCTTCCCAAATTTTTCAGCTGCCTTATTATTACTTTCTAATGCCATTTCCATCCTCTTCAAAGCATCCATAAATGCCCTACAAATAGGTTAACTTGTAACTAAATGTGTTTACCAAATTTGTTTATCCTCAAATCACTACAAAAATCTTGCAGAAAGGAATGAAAAGAGAGTCACAAATGTTATCAAGTATTTTTTAAAATATGAACTGATTTATCCTGAGTTCTGAAAAAGTGGCCAATTTACCTGGATGTTTGAATTAACAGATGACAATGTTTAATGCATTTGGGTTCTTCTAGTGCTTTAGAAGTTATATAAATAAAAACTAGCATCTTTGTTGTGACCCCCTAGAAGACACAGAAAACCTATTAGCCAAAATATGCCAGATCACTTCATGAAACTGTAGCAAAGGTGCTGCTGACATTCTTCTGAGTATCAAAATCAAGTGTTAGATATAGTCTCAGACAATGGATAATGGTTTCCAAGAAAGGACTAAAGCGAGTGGAATACCAAATTTTTCTCACCAAAGCTTGCCTGCTCTATTTCCCATGCCCTCCTTGCAAGAACATGTGAGCTCAACTGACTAGACTATAAAGACTTTTCTGACCTATAGGACATTATTACAAGCTCCCATGCGTGCTTGCCTAGACTTAAAGGACTTTCAGAATTAGGATTGTCAGCTAGCCACACACATACTTTTAACAATTGCTGTTGCTTTGATGCCTAGGGGCATATAAAGACCAGGCCAAGTAAGAAAAGAACATGCACACTGTTATTGGTGATCATCCAAGTAATGTCTGGCAGTTTACATGCCCCTCAGGTGTCTGTTTCTCTTAACCAATGGCTGAGCAGTGCACAACTATGAATGCCCTAGTTATGAAAGGCCCAGCTCCCTTGCTCCACATGGGGGTAACTATGACGTATGACTTATGCCCCAGAGTTCCCTGCAGATCATGCTGTAGGACTTTGCCTGAGATTTCATCCTTGCTGGGACCCTTCCCTTTCCTTACCCTGATTCTCCTACTCCCTTGCCATTTTCCCTGGAGGAGTTCCTAAATAAACTAGTTATGTACCAATTTTTCAACTCAAGGTCTGCTTCTGGGGAACTATCCTAAGATGGTTGCTCACATTTTTAAAATTGGTATATTTCACATAATCCAGATTTCTAGTTTTTCTTGAAATACGGGAACATGGAGTCGGTATTCTCATGCACTAACAATCAGCCTGCGTGCTCCAGTTCACCACTGCCTTCTCCCACCAGTCTCACTCATTTCTGTCACCTGTCTGCCTTGTTGGCATTTGAGTTTTCTATTCATGCACTAGATGATAAACTCCGTATAACAGGCAGAAAGAATAATGGCGCCTAAGATGTCCATACTCTAATCCCCAGAACCTGTGAAAATATTACTTTACAAGGCAAAAGTAACTTTGCAAATGTGATTAAGGGTACAGGCCTTGAGATTGGGAGAGTACTCTAGATTTTATAGGTGGGCCCAATCTAATCATATGAGTTCTTAAAAGTAGAGAACCTTTTCCAGCTGTGGTCATAGAAAGGGTCAGGACATGGCCAGCTTTGAAGATAGAGGAATGGGGCCACAAGCCCAGTCTTTGAACCCTGGTAAAGGCAAGGAAAAGTGTTCTGCCCTAGAGGTTCCAGAAAGGAATACAGCCTTTCCACATCTTGATTTTAGCCCAGTGAGATCCAAGTTGGACATCTGACCTAAAGAGCTTTAAAATAATAAATTTGTATTGTTTTAAGCCACAAAGTTTGTGGTAATTTGTTATAGCAGCTATAGAACCCTAATACACTCAATGAAGACAGAGATTATAATTGTCTTGTTTATCATATCATTATCATTATATCATCTGACACAGAAATAGCATTAAGTAAATGTTTGTTGAATTATTGCATGACTTCAACTCTTCCAAGCTTTAATGAGTAAACTTTTAGTGAATAATAGAAGTCCCATTTGCTTTTTGCATTTGCTATGAACATAGAAACTTATATTTCAACTTAGCCAGAATCTTTTAACACTGAGAAGAAATTGTAATCGTTTCCATTGACCTTCTCTAATCAATACAAGCTATTGATTATTTTACTTTATGTACTTTTTCAAGTTCTGTGCTAGGTAAAATGATAAGAATGGACTACAGTATTCCAAAGACTAAAAAAATGTAGAAATTGCTTCCCCATAGGATGAATAATAAGACTCTTTTAGAATTAATTGTTCAGGCATAGAGATATGGAGGAGCTTGGGCGCTATATGGTGACCTGACATGGCTAATCTGGAGATATAGGTGTGTATCTGAGGTAGACAGAGAGCCTGCAAACATTGTTCATATTCACCAACTGTTCTTTATTTTTTCTGTAGACAGAGAGTAATATGGAAATGGGTATCTAATAATGAAGTAGGAAGAAAAAAAACAGATTATTTTGACTTGTAACATAGAGAACCATCTTTTCTTATTACATCTTACATTTGAGTGTAAACTTCCTGAGTAAGAATTGTGTATACTAAAACTTTTAGCACAATGTCTTGTATATAATGTATAAATTGCTAAATTTCATTTTTTGCACATCTACTTATAGTATCAAAATAATGTCCTGGGAATAGCTTTATTTTATAAGAACTGGAAAGACCCTGTCTGACAGAAAAAAAAATGCTAATCTAAACAAAAGATTTTAAAACAGGAATTTGAAGTCAAACTAAATTCCATTTTGGGCAATGACATTGCAGGAGACAAACACAAATACTGGAGCATTCAGGAGAAAAATACCTGGAAAAAAGTTTGGGAATAACATGGCTTCAGATGTCCATATGCCAGTGCTGAAAATATAAGAATAAATGCAGAATCTTTTAAACAAAGTCAAGGCAATCATGTAGAGATCATTCAAAACTGGTAAGATGAGATCTATGCATAGACATTTTCTGATAGAATAAGATAGAATATGAAAAACATTTAAAAGAGTGAGTAGTAATAATAATATTTAGTATAAAACCTCTTGATAGAAATTAAGGACTTTTACCAACATCTTATATAAAACCTCCTAAAATACTATGAAGTAGGAATTATTATTCATGTATTTAACTCATTAAATTACGGCAAGGGACCAAATAACTTCCAAATTCACTCAGCTGCTATAGGATGTATCCAGGGCTCCACTCAATGTCTCTACCTACAGATTCTCAATTCTTCTGTATGTTTTCCATTTCATGTGAAAGGGTACCACACAGTGCCTAATCAGACTGAGGATGTGGACAAATATTGGTTATAAATCTACTGAATGAGCAATAGGAGCACTGATCTGGATAAAGTCAATATAATAATCTGGGTATGTGATGACCCCTGTTTTCTCCCACTGCTTAGCCCTTGTTCATAAAATTGGTGGTCCTGAAATTACAGAATTAGTGTGTGGTAACTGCAAACTAGATGGAAATTTGCATGCAGCAGGCCATCTGTCTGGTTCTGAAACTTTGAGAAATACAGCCACCTGTTGGACTTTGTCTGCTATCACACTTCTGTCACCTTTTGCTTTTCAATGTTCTTTGCAAAAAGACTGGGTGTTTTTCTTCCATGAACAAAATTTAAAGAATAAGTAAAAGCATGATTGCCACTATTAGGGAAAATAATGATGATAAAGATGAAAAGGCAGTAAAGCCCCTTAATTCGGTCTGTTGAAAAAGTGGATCAATGTATTAATAATGTTCTTTTTCTTAGATAGTCTAAATACACTGAAAAGAAACTTTCATAAAGAAAAATAATATATTTTTTTTAAAATCCTTTCCCTCACGAAGAAGAAAATGTAGGAATTTATTTGTTAGATTCACTCCAACACTGGCCTGCCGAGTAGGTGCTGGCAAACTTGGTTTTGTAAAGTTTTTCAAATACTTAAGGCTTTAAATTCCATAAGGTTTGTATTGCAGCTACTCAACTGCATTGTTGTAGCACAAAAGAAACCATACATAACATGTAAACAGTGAACATGGCTGTGGGTCAGTAAAACTGGGTTGACAAAAACAGTTGGTGGGTCAGATTGGGTCCAGGGGCTGTAGTTTTCTGAATAACTCCTTTTTCCATAGCTAATTTAGCTTCAGCAACATTTCAGTCCTTGAGACACATTTGACTTTAGATAAAAAGAGTTTAATGAGCTTTAATTCAAATTTGTAGACCTCAGCATCATTCAGTTTGAATTAAAGGAGGTGCTAAATTATTTTTCCCCTTTTTGATAACCTGGCTTCCTTTGTGATTCAACAACCTGTTCCCTACCTCTAAGCTAGTTGTTTGTTAACACCTGGTAAACTCTTGTATACTCAGTTCCTCATCCTTGACTGGAGACATTGCCAGCTCTTAACAGTCCCTCTCAGTTGGTGGGTCAGATTTGGCCTATGGGCCCTAGAACATGGCAAGTAATCTTCACTTCGAGGACTTTGTTCTGGCTGTACCCTCTGCCAGGACCACTCTTCCTCCCAATATCCACGTGGCTTACTCACTCACCTCCACAAGTCCTTGTTCAAATATCATCTTTTCAATAAGACCTACCATAACTACTGCATTTAAAATTTCAGCTCTCAATCTCTCCTGCTTTTTTTTTTTTGCATCACACTTAGCACATTCTAATATAGGTATTATGTTCATCATTTATAGTCTATCTCCTCCCACCAGAATCTAAGCTCCATTATAACAGATTTTTGTTTGATTCTTTTATGAAATATCTCAATCACTTAGAACAATGCCTTACATATAGTTGATGCTCAATAAATACAGAGGGCACCAAAAAATGTATACCCATTTTAAGAAAGGAAAAAACTGTATTAAAATTGTAATACTCAATATATACAGGTAACAAAAGATGAACACAAGTCATATGCATTTTTCTCGCACTGCCAGTATTTGTTGAATGAAAGAATGACTTGTTAGCATTTGCTCAAAACAAAACAAAACAAAAAACAACAAAAAATGTCATCCTAATTTTGTTTAAGAAATTGAGTCCCAAAGGGAGTAAATTGGGCCAACAAACAAAGCCAGCATTGCACATAGTTTCAAAAATTTTTTTGCAAGCCTCTTTACTTTTCTCATACATGAAAGTAATAGAAATACTATTTTTTAAATCAGTGAGACTATCAGTGAATATATAGCCAGTATAGTTCCCAAAACTATATATCATTTTCCTTAAGCCTTACAATAACTTTATTACATAAACAATACCATCCCCACTTTATAAATGAGGAAACTGATTCTCAGGAAAATCAATAACTTGCTCACAGTCACAAGATGCTGTGAGATTGGGCTGGAAAGCAGGTATCTTCATTTCAAAGCCAGGTTTCTTCCCCTGACAATGAAGCTATCAGCCAACCCTACTTCATTCACAGCCTCTGGATAACTCCTTTTTCCATAGCTAAATTAGCCTCAGCAACATCTCAGTCCTTGGGACAAATTTGACTTTAGGTAAAAAAAAGTTTAATGAGCTTTGATTCAAACTTGTGGAACTCAGCATCATTCACTGTAAATTAAAGAAGGTGCTAAATTATTTTTCCCCCATTCTGATAACCTGGCTTTCTTGATTCAGCAACCTGATCCCTACCTGTAACCTAGTTGTTTGTTAATACCTGGTAAACTCTTGTATACTCAGTCCCTCTCCCTTGGCTGGAGACATTGCCAGCTCTTAACAGTCCCTCTCCCAGGTTCTAGACTCCCGATCACTGTGTGAGCCCCTGTTCCCTGATAACAGATTTCCTAGGAGCTGACTATTTCACACTCCAGATTTCCTAATATCACCCCCTTCTAGAGTCTCTAACCTTGTACTCTGTTCATGAATGAGACAATCTCAATTCTTTTGAGAACCTCTCCCCCAACCATTTTTCCCCCAGTCAACTTTTTCCCTGTGTTTCTTCTATATACAGTCTGTAGCCATAACATTGATATCATGTTCTTATTTTATGCAAGTCCAAGTATCCCCAAAATGCCTGCACTAAAACACAATTCTATGTATAAGGCATATAAGCCGTTCTCCACTTTCTATCGGGAAGATTTAGTCAAAATGTGGCCAGTTAAGGGCTCTTTTGTGAGGTAAGTCTCCCAAGTGAGAATAAACCTAAAAATGGTTCTTGCTACACTATCTCCTGTCTTATTACGAAAGAACGATAGCAATGATGGTAGAGCACAACAGTAAAACTAAGCTGTAACATGAAGGAAGAAATAAAGAGGCTTGATGAATAATTAAAGAACGCAAAAAAAAAGGATAACAGAAAAATAGAATGGGTCTACAAAATCTCCAACCTATGTGATTAGAGAAATAGTGGTGTCACTGATGACAAAAAAGGAGTAGCTGAAAAGTGGAGTATCTGAGGAAAGGAAGATTAAAGTCAGTTGACAAGTCTAGATCACCATAGAGGCTATTAAATATAAATCAGTGTCTTCTATAGTACAGCACTGTAGAATTTCCAAAATTGCTTCAGCCTTATTTAGTGTTGTCATACAAAGCTACCTGAGGTGCATCGATGCAATATATTCATCTTCTGTTTGACAAATGAAACTGAGGTCCAAAGAGAAAAATAACTTAGCTAAGATTCCACAGACCCGGAGCATGAACCCAATTCTCAGGACTCCTTGTCTAGTATGCTTTCTGCTTGATCACTGGGCCTTCTTGGCCAGCTATGAAAATTGATAACTTTATTTGAGTGTAATTCAGGTAAAAGCATTCAAGTCAATGCAATATAGAGAGAATTTGGCCAAGCAACTTCTTAGGAGTAAAACTAATGGCTTAAAATTAAAGCTACAGGTCATAAACTTGAAGTAAAAAACTCTGATATTTTCTTTGATGAAAGAGAGAATAAAACAGATGTGGAGAAAATTATCAAGTAGAAGTATTCCAGAGTAGTTTGGTCAATCTGTCTTTCTCCACGCATGCACAAATTCCTACTAACTTTATTAAACTCCATGACCAAGAAGCCAGCCTCTGTACTTTCCCATCGCAAATAACCAAGCATTCATTCTTTTGCGTGATTGTTTTACTTCAAATGTCAGTGACATGAATGATTGTCTTCAAAATGGCCCAGTTAGATACATTTTTAAGCCAATATTTGCTGGTACTTTTATTTAATTTCCAAAGCAATGAAAGTATTTTGCACTCTGGAGTGTTTCTAATAAAGATAATAATATTTTAGAAATAAATCAATACTTCGTACTTACATAAAAGTTTTCACCTGAGAAGTGCAGCACGTCTTGGTTTTAAATTCTTTACTGCGCTGACCCCTGCTTATCTTGGCCAATGGTAAATGCTGTTCTCACTTTACCAAAAGAGAAACCCAAGTCAAAGACTTGTCTAATGAAACAATGAATTAATGACAGTTCTTGGAAGAGGAATCAGTACATTTGATGTCCAAGGTTTAAACGGATTTTTGATGCCAGGCTATAATCCCTGTCCAACATGAAGCTAGTCTTCCCACCCCAGGGGCCAAAGACACTGGAGAAATTGGCATTCTTATGACATTTTAGTAAGGAGTCTTTCTTTTTCATTATGATCCCAAACTTTTACAGCTCAAAAAAAAAATGGTTTTAAGGTATTTAAGATAATGAAGAAACCCCATGGCTTGTGAAAAATTTCACAAAAATTATTTTCTAATAAGTGTTTAGCAGATGCTCACTGACTATAATTTTCTGTTTTCACCAATGAGCTTATTGCTGATTAAGAGAATGACACCACAGCTAAAAATAAGAGGAAGGGCTAGCCTGGGGTAAATGATGATGAATCTTGATTTGAACAAGGTCCCTCCTAACATTTTTTCATTTCATTTGGCCTCTTTAAAAGTTTTTTTGCCTCTATGTTCTTCTCTTCCTGAAGAAAAAAATCCATCCAAAGCCATTAGATGAGGCTGAGCAAAGTAGTTGTCCATGCAGGAGGGTGGGAAGCAGAATAGCGCAGTCTGAGGGGGTAAAAAAGGTGACGTGACATCGGGCCAGGCAGGAACTATCAGAGCCCATGAGGCTGAGGAGAGCATCCCTGGGGGGTGGGAAAATAGGACTGACATAGGAGATCAGATTCCAAGTAGAGGTTAGGAGGGCTGCTTAATGTAGAAGATCAGAGTTTGAGAGGAGCAAAGAAGGTGTCCATGCAAGGGATAGCCCACTGTGAGGTGTCAGAGCCCAAACAGGATGAGGAAGTCATTCTGGCAGGAGGGCAGTCCAGTGCAGGTTATCACCAAGCAGGGAGGACACCTATGCAGGGGTACCCCAGCACAGAGCATAAGGTTTGAGTCACGTGAGAAGAGTGTCTACACAGGAGAGCAGCCCAGGGGTATTGGAGCACAGCAGGGCAAGGAGGACATGCACATTAGGGAGGGAACATCAGTGGTGACCGTGGCAATGAGAGATCAGATAAATATAGGGAGTTTGATACACACACACACACACACACACACACACACACACACACACGCACACACACGCACACGCACACAGGATGGCGTTTTACTGTCAAAAAAGGGAAGTACAAATATGGAGAGAAAAAACTAGAGTAAAATCCTGTTTGGTTGGATTAGAATTGAAAATGATGATAGATGATAGAAGGAGAGAGACAGGGAGAGGGAGAGGGAGAGAGAGGGAGAGAGAAAAAGAGAGAGAGAGAGAGAGACTATGGTATTTAATAAGTGCTCAGTAATTTATTTTCTCAAATTTACTTAAACTTTTTGCATGTATAGGTGGTGAGGGGAACATGATATAACAGAAAGGGTGTGATTTTATTAGATTCAGGTTCAAGTAGTATCTGGCTTCAAAATGAAATAAACCACTGGGTAATTTTTTTGTAATTGTGATAAAATTTTGGGGACAGGAAGTAAACAAACTGCAAAGCATCTTTAAGTTTTGTTAAGACAGTAGTTCTGAGACAAAGGTGATTTTGCCCCCCAAGGGACATTTGGCAGTGTCTGGAGACATTTCTGGTTGTCACAACTGGAGATTGCTAATGGTTTGTAGTAGGTTAAAGTGAGGGATGCTGTTAAACATCTGACAATGCACAGGACAGCCCCCACAGCAAAGAATCATTGGTACAGGCTGAATCAGATACCTCCAATATCTATATGTTGAAGCCCAAATCCCCAGTACCTCAGAATGTGACTGTATTTGGAGATAGGGCCTTTAACAAGGTGATTATGTTAAAATAAGGTCATTAGGGTGGTCCCTAATTCAATCTGACTGGTGTCCTTATAAAAAGAGGAAAGTTGGACACAAAGAGAGACCATGGATGTGTGTGCACAGAGGAAAGACCCTCTGAGGACACAGAAAGAACGCAACCATCTGCAAGCCAAGGACAGAGGCCTCAGAAAAAAACAAACCTGCCCACACCTGATCTTGCACTTCCAAACTCCAGAACTGAGAGAAAATAAAATCCTATTGTTTAATCTACCCAGTTTGTAGTATTTTGTTATGGCAGCTCTAGCAAACTAATACAGTTATCCAACCCAAAATGTCAGTAATGCCAAGGTTGAAAAACTCTGATTTATGATATACAAAAACAGTCCTGAGAAGAGTATTTATGGGTATGAAAGACAACTTGGCTAATATCCACCACTAAAATGGCAAAAAGAAGAAAAAAGAGGAAAATAGGTTTGTCTCTCCATAAAAATTTTTTTTTAAATTACTCAGTGGAGAAAAATCATTCTTTTGACTTTATGTATTGATGGGCCAGTGCAGTTAATATTCTCTCTCCTGGGCTATAAAGTCACTAAACAGGCAATTAAAATAAATAAAATCAGTCTGATTTGGGGCTAAGTATGTTTTTACTTATATGGGGTTTTTTTTTTTCAATAAGACCAAATTTGGAACACCCAAGAATTTGATTTCTACATGCATTTGTTCAAAACATTTTCACCAAGAAAACTAAGGAAGCCCAGCCATTGCTTAATCCCAGAGTTACTTTCCCTTGGCTTAAGAAGGAGAGCATCTTCCTTGATCCAATATTTTTATTAGAGCTTTCATAAAAGTTCAAATGTGTGATACAATATAATTGTTCTCTTTGTTGGCACAAAATGAAGCTCAAAATGGATCGTAAAGATACACCTAAATACTGAAACTATAAAATGTCTAGAAAAATAGATCTGTGTGACCTTTGGTTAGGCAAAGTTCTCAGTCAGTTGTGTTCTTATTCAGGACACAAAATCACCAAACATATAAAAAATGATTAATCAAACTCCAAAAAATTTTAAAACTTTTTCTTTTTAAAAAGCTCTATTAAGAAAATGGAAAAGTGAGGCCCTTGAGACTGGAAGAAATATTTTTAATACATATGTCTGACAAAGGACTTGCATGCAGAATATAAAAGAACTCTTATAACTCAATAAGAAAAAGCAAACAACTTTCAAAAATGTGCAGAATATTTTAACATGAAAAAGGAAGGTAAGACAAAAAACACATACAAAATTCTCAACAGCATTAGGCATCAACCAAATGGAAATTAAAACTTTAATGAGATACCAGTACAGACTTACTGAAATAACTAAAATTAAAAAGATAGACATTTCCAAGTATCAGCGAGTGTGGAATGTGAAGCAACTGAAACTCATACATTGCTGGTAGGAATATCAAATGGCACAACTATTTTAGAAAAGAGTTTGGCACTTTCTCATAAAGTTAACCATACATTTCCCATATGACTAGCACTTCCAATTTTAGGTATTTACCCAAAGAGGAATGAAAACATATGTCCATAAAGACACTTGTGTGTGTATTCCTGGAAACTTGATTTATAATAGCCAAAAACATAACGCAATTCAAATGTTCATGAACAGATAATGACATAATCATATGGTTTATTCATACAATGAAATCATTCCCAGAAATAAGAAGGAACTAACTACTGATACCTGCAAAAACATGAATGAATCTCATTGACATTATGCTGAGCAAAGAAAGCCAAACACAAGAGAAGCATATACCATATGATTCTGTTACAAAATTTAGAAGAGATAAAACCAATTCATGGTGAAAGAAATAAAATCAGTATCTGCCCATGGTGGGGTTTGCAAAGGAGCAAAGAGGGGCTTTTTGGGGTGATAAAAATGTACCATATCTTGATTGGAGTGGTAGTTACAAGGTTGTGTACCTTTGTTAAAACTCATATAACTGTATACTTAAAATGGGAGCATTTTATTGTATGCAAATTATACTTCAATAACATTGATTTTTAAAATACAGAGAAGTAAATCTGTAAAGGTATACATAAGTATATACATATTTGTGTATTTATATGTGACCACTGAAAGGAACTGTGAACAATAATACCCCCAAATCAATGAGCATATCTAGTACTAAGAACATAGTATTTAACAATAATTCTTCATTAAAAGGCACCTTGGCAAAATGGCCAATTTCAGGTTGGGGCATAAAAAATACAAAATGAACTTAGAATAGATTGTTGTGCTAGAAACTCAGGAAGTACTGAAAGAATAATGGGCCATGTCAAAAAGGCAAAGAAGCTACCTTAAAGTGACTCCTACTGGCCAATTCTGGGAGAATTTTAGTATCAAAATACATAATAATAATAACAAGTTATTATTCATTAAACTAAATAGGAAAACTAAATATAAATGAATAAATAAAATAAGTAAATTGAAAGTAATGAGGAAAGAGGCATATATATAGATTTAAAGTATCTTCCCACAAAACACATTTTAATTTCAAAGGAGAAGAGTGTAATGTTGTAGTAGAGAAATATATGGCAGGTACAACTTTAATCACGTGATCAAAATAAACATCATTAATATGCAGTAAGTTTAAATTGTGTGCCATCTAATAGGGCTTATGAGAAAAATGCATCACTTCTGTGACATTCCCACTAAAGATGCATAACCAGAGGTGCTACCATATGTATCATGTCCACTTGAATTTTTAGAAATGCAGCCAAAATCTCATACATCTCCTTCTGGGTCGGCATATACCCCATACCCAGTACTTAGCATTGGATAACGTCTCATTGTACCACTCACCCCTTCCTGTCTTAAGAACCTCTGATCTATCATCTCATTCGATCTATTTGCTGACCGTTTTTATATTTTTAGACATGCTGCATACTTTTCTACTTCCTCAGTATTTGGATAAAAAGAGTGACATAAATATCAGTGGACGATTTTATCTGAAGACTAAACCTCATATCTTTAAAAACATTAGGCCTCTGTCAAGTATAAAGTCTCCAATTGCTTATAAGCATCTGGTACCCAATGGCCTGTACTCAGTTACTGGCTAACATTTCAGTCTCTGAATTCATCTAGCAAGTGGCCTCTGAATTATGATTTCTGCTAAGCCTCTGAAGTAAGGAGATATGAGGCAGCACCTGGAATCTGAGAGCATAGCCTGGGCTCTGTGGTCATGCTTGGTACAGCACAGAAGCTTTGCAGGAAACTCAGCCACCTGAAGATCAGTACAAAATGACAGTGGCAGCTGCAGCCACGCAGAAAAGAAATGTTTCTTTCCTTGCTGGACTGCAGGGCCAGGGCCAGCTGGGAACTGGCCACTTGTGACGAGAGGATAATTCAGTCCATAACCTCACTGTGTTCCTTGGGCAACACATGCATACTTGTGGACTTCTGTAAGGGTTGCTAGTAGCTCAGCTTCTCAGCCTTTTGTCCTTATTTGAGCAAAGAACACCAGATCCGCTTTTAACACTCCTAGTAAGAGAACATTAAAGCTTGGTCTCC
Organism: Hipposideros armiger; assembly: GCF_001890085.2. Classification (NCBI taxonomy): domain Eukaryota; kingdom Metazoa; phylum Chordata; class Mammalia; order Chiroptera; family Hipposideridae; genus Hipposideros; species Hipposideros armiger. The sequence continues at coordinate 3,466,821 of NW_017731475.1, forward strand.
GAGAGGCCCTGCAGACCTCGGAATAGTGAACCCAACCTGGGAAAAACAAAGGCTGGAACAGACACAAATATATAATTCGATTTTAAGCTCCAAAATGTACCTAAATGTTTAAACATTCCATCTCTACTAATTTATTTTAGAAATGGGGTGATGGAAGCAAATACCTAAGACTAAGATGAGTCTTTTGGCACAGAGCCCAGCAAACTCACTGCTTTAGGAGCCATGTCTAATACCTTTCTGTAAATCTAAAAATGCTCTGTGCCATTGTTCCACTGTCCGTTAACTGAAATATATGCCATTTAGTTATTATTTATGCGGCAAGGTGTGTTTATAATAATTATATTCCAACATAGGCTCATTTTAGAACTAGAAAGCCCAAACACAGAAACACTTATCCTTTCAGATTTACTGGGAAGAGGGCTCTGACCTTATGATCACCTGCTCCATTCCCTTGTCCCCATCTGCTGAGATGGCAAGAATGTGCTTTCCATTAGCCCACAGTCCTCTACTGGGCCATATACTAATTTACAGTGAGCGCATCATAATTAATACTCCCTAATATGCAACGAGCCTTAAAAATATATTAAAATCAAGAAAATCAGTCAGGGAAAAGGAAATATAACTGGACAAAAATATAACAACATATTAAAAGTGCTGAACCTAACTAATAATTAAGGAAATGCAAATTAAAGCAATGATATAATTTTTCACCAATGAGAATGTCAAAAAATGTTTTCAGTGGTAACAACCATTGGTAAAGATGTGAGAAAACAGGCAGTGGGAGTGAAGCTGGTAAAATCTCCATGGGGAGGGGCAATTTGGTATTATCTTTTAAAATATAAAACGTACATGCGCTTTGACCTAGCCCTTCTGTTTTCAGAAGTTTACACTATAGATAAGCTTTCATATACATATATGGATACATATTTATGTTTATGTATATGAAATACAAATATACACATACATGCTAATTGCAGTTGTGATTTGTTTAATTGAAAGCAACCTAAATGCTCATTAATAAGAAGTATGTTAAATATAATGTATAGTTTTATGTGCATATATATCTTGTATTATTTATATGAGATATAATATATTGTCACATTCATACATTAGAAAGCTATGCCACCGTGAAAAGACCAGAGTAGATCTAAAAATAGCAGCCTTTCAGGTACATCAAGATAAAGAATATATTTCAGTAAAAATTCGATGTACATGTGTATACATACATACTCTTATATCTGCTTACATAAGCATAGAATATTTTTGGAAAAATCCACAAGAAACTGTATAGTGGTTGCCTCAGGCCAAAAGCATCTGAAATAGAAGAACACTTACTTTTATCACTGTATATCCTTTTGAATTATTTGAATTTTTAGCATATATGTATAGTCCTTCAATATATGAAAATACCTTAGGTGAAATTTTTTTTTTAAATGTTTGAAATCTAGTGATTTTGTAATGGCTATATGTGATTAGATTATTCATGGCTCAAATAAAACAAGAGGTCAAAATCTACATTCAAATAATCAAAGTTTTATAATGAAACCTGGTCCACTGTGTATTAATCAGGAATCTACTCATTTAGTTGAAAGATCATCTCATGCAGGTCATTTCCTCATCTTCTAAGCTCTATGTTTTGCAGGGGCAATCTCTTCTTTTTGAAAAACAGTTCAATACAAATACATTGTAAGTAACTTTAAATGTTTTTCTAAAAGCCTATTGATTAGCAACTATTCTATTTTTTATTCATGTATTCTCTTTTCTGAAAAAAATTAATATTTAATAAGGAGAGGATATTACATCAACTGTTCATATTGCTATTAATTACTAAAAATGTTCATTTTACTATTATAGAAAATTGTTTCTTTAAATAATATAGATATTTAGACATGTTCCTGTTAATGGATATTTGGGTTGTTTCTTTTCTAGCTTGGAAACAATCTGATTAATATGCTATGAATATTCTTGTACAAATACTTTTGTGAACATATGTACTGTTTTTGACAAATCGTGTTGTGGACTGAATCTTATTCTCCACCCCACCCCCATCCCCACCCCACGCCCACCCTCAAGATTTGTATATTGAAATCTTATCGTCCAAAGTGATGGTATTAGGGGGCTTCCAGTCAAGATGGTGTAGATAAAAACTGTGCTTACCTCCTCTAACGACCCATCAGAATTACAACTAAACTACAAAACAACCATCATTGAGAACTGCCTGAAAACTAGATGAACAGAAGTCCTATAACTAAGGACATATAAAAGAAGCTACTTCAAGACTGATAGGAGGGGCAGAGACACCTAACGGTCTGGTCCCACACCCATGTGTGGTGGTTAAAAATTGGGAGGAGTATCACAGGTACAGAGGTTCCCCCTGAGGAGCAAGATATCCCAACCCCATGCCAGACTCCCCAGCCCAGAGTTCCAGTGCTGAAAAAAAAGTCCCCATAACTTCTGGCTGTGAAAAACAGCAGAGATTATGGCTGAGTGAGAGGGAGGGCTGCTGGAGTCCCAGGTGCTCCTCTTAAAGGGCCCACACACAGACTTACTTGCTGACAGACTCACTTGCTCAGATCTCCAGCACTGGGGCAGCAGCTCAAAAGGCATCAAGGACATATAGGAACTGAATTGTGTGGTTCCAGGTGAGGGCTGGAGTGGCAGCTTTCTCTCAGACAGAAGTTCCGGCAAAAGCCATTATTCCCTTGTTGAATCCTCCCCCCACCCAGCCTGCAGGCACCATATCTGAGTCTCCATAAACCTGGCTAACAACATTTGCCCCACCCTGGTGATTTCCTGACATGCCACCCCACCCAATTTGTGGGGCCACCAAAGTCCCTTCCAGTGGCGATCCCATACAAATGGTCTGTCTTGCCTCACGCTTTGGACTGTCTCAAAATCTCTCAAATGTTTACAAATCCCAAAGAAGCACGATCTAACCTTGGCATGCCCCATACCTCTTGCTAAGCAGCCTGCCTCAGTTCACAGCTGAGCCTCTCTCAGGCACCTGCATGCCCAGCACAAGTGACAACCATCTGCAAATCATTCTGTAGCTCATACTAAGTGGCCCAAAGCAGAGCAAAGGCAGCAGCTGACTTTGGCCTGCACCAGAGCCCCTCCCAAGAATTGTCAGAACCAACACACCCAGTGGCCAGCTTCAGACTACACCAGAGTACCACCCAACCTCACCCACAAACAACACTCCCAAGGGCAGATTCAGCAGGTACCAGAGCCCAGCAAAAGCAAATCCTTCTCCATAGGTTCATCCCCTGCACAGCAGCTCCTCCACTTTAATCATGGCCAATCCTCACAACCTATTAGCCTAAGGGTCGATCCCTCCCACTGATGTGCCAACAGCAATCAAGGCTCTACTACAATAGGAGGGAACGAACAACCCACACAAGAGACAAACCAGCTCAGGTGAAAGAAGGAGACTGTGCCCTTATGCCCCACTGGGCACCTACTACATAAGGCCACTCTACCAAGATGGTGAGACATAGCAGCTCTTCCTAATATATAGAAACAAACACAAAGAGGCAGCCAAAATGAAAAGACAATAAAACATGTACCAAATGAAAGAACAGAATAAACCTCCAGAAAAAAGAACTAAACAAAACAGAGACAAGCAGTCTACCAGATGCAGAGTTCAAAACACTGGTTATAAGGATGCTCAATGACATCAGTGAGAACTTCAACAAAGAGATAGGAAACAAAAATAGAGATAAAAAACATGAAAAAGAAAGTCATAAATAAAGAATACAATAATTGAAATGAAAATGACATTAGAGGGAATCAACAGTAGATTAGATGAAGCAGATGTTTGAATCAGTGATTTGAAAGATAAGGGAGCAGAGAAAACCCAATCAGAACAACAACAACAAAAAAATCCAAAAAAATGAGGATAGTTTAAGGGGCATCTGGAACAACATCACACATTCCAATACTCACATTATAGGGGTACCAAAAGGGGAAGAGAGAGAGCAAGGAGTTGAAGCCTTATTTGAAGAAATAATGACAAAAAAAATCTTTCCTGACCTGACAAAGGAAATAGATGTACAAGCCCAGGAAGTGCAGAGAACCAAAAAAGATGAACTCAGAGGCCCACATCAAGACACATCATAAATAAAATGCCTAAGTTTAAAGGCAAAGAGAGAATCTTAAAAACAGTAAGAGAAAAGCAGTTAGTTACCTACAAGGGTCTCATAAGACTGTCAGCAGAGAATTTGCACGCCAGAAGGGACTGGCAGGAAATATTCACATTGATGCAAAGCAGGACATACAACCAAGATTACTCTACCAGCAAAGCTTTCATTTAGAGTTGAAGGACAGAGAAAGACCTTACCAGACTAGAAAGAGCTAAAGGAGTCCATCACCACCAAACCATTATTACAAGAAATGTTAAAGGGATTTCTTCAAGAAGAAGAAAAAGAGGTAAAAAATATAAGTAGTAAAATGGCAATGACTATCTATCAACAATTACTTTAAATGTAAATGGATTAAATGTTCCAATAAAAAAAACATAATGTGGCTGAATGGATAAGAAAACAAGACAGTTGTATATGATGCCTAGAAGAGAGTCACTTCAGATCGAATGAAACACAGACTAAAAGTGAAAGGATGAAAAAAGATTCTTCATGAAAATGGAAACAGACAAACAAACAAAAAGTTGGAGTAGCAATACTTATACCTGACGAAACACACTTTAAAACAAAGGCTATAAAAAGGGAAAAAGAAGAAACCAGCAATTCCACTTCTTAGTATTTACCTGAAGAAATCCAAAACACTAATTTGAAAAGACATATGCATCCATATGTTTATTGTATTGTAGCATTATTTACAATAGCCAAGATATGGAAGCGACCTAAGTGTCCTTCAATAGATGAATGGATGAAGAATAGAATGTTACTCAGCCATGAAAAAGAATGAAATCTTGCCATCTACAACAACATGGATGGACTAGAGGGTATTATGCTAAGTGAAGTATGTCAGAGAAAGACAAATACTATATGACTTCATTTATATGTGGAATCTAAAAAACAAAATAAATGAACAAACAAAATTAAAACAAACTCATAGATACAGAGGACACCTTGATGGTTGCCAGATGGGAAGGGTGTTGGGGGGATGAGTGGAAAAGGTGACGGGATTAAGAAGTATAAATTGGTAGTTAAAAATCAGTCATGGGAATGTAAAGTATAGCATAGGGAATATAGTCAATAATACTTTGATAACTGTGTATGGTGTCATATGGGTACTAGATTTATCAGGATGATCACTTGGTAAGTTATATAAATGTCTAATTACTATGTTGTACACCTGAAACTAATATAATATTGTATATCAACTATAATTGAAATATAAAAAAATATTTTAAAAATAAAACAACAACAAAAGAAACAAAGTGATGGTATTAGAGGGTAGGGTCTTTGAAAAGCGATTAGGTCATACAGTAGAGTCTTCATGAAAGGGATTAGTGCCTGAAAGAGGAAAAACTCTCCTGGGTTTCTTCTTTTCTCTACTACTCAATCTTCTCTGACCAGACAAGTGGGGTTTTTCCCACACCAAGTTCTCTGGCAGACATCAACTGGGTGTCCAACAATTTAACTAATTTCCATCACCTATCTGGAAACTAATTATCTACCTGGAGACAGTGTCAGATCAAACAGATTAAAGGTGCAGTCCCACAAAATTGCCTTTACTTCAGACATCAACAAAAATCCCAGGTTATCACCTGTGCTTCTGACTGACCAGCTATAAATCAGAAGTTCCCATGAGCCCCTCCTCAGGTTTGATTAATTTGCTAGAACGGCATACAGAACTCAGGAAAACATTTTACATACTAGATTACTGGCTTATTAGAAAAGGATATAATTCAGAAACAGCCAAATGGAAGAGGTGCATAGGGCAAAGTATGTGGAAAGAGGAGCAGAGCTTCCGTGTGCTCTCTGGGCACCCTATCGTCCCAGCATCTCCATATGTTCACCAACATGGAAGCTCTCTGAATCCTGTTCTTCAGGGACTTTTATGGAGGCTTCATTATGTTGCCATGTTTGATTAAATCATTGGTCATTGGGGATTAATTCAACCTATAGCACTCGATTATTCCCCTGAGGTTGGAGGGTGGAGCTAAAAGTTTCAACCCTCTAATCACATGATGATTCCCCTGGCAACCAGTCCCCAAATTTAGGGGCTTTCCATGAGTCACTTCATTGACATAAACTGAGGTGTGGTTGAAAGGGGATTGTTTTGCATAATGAAAGAGATCTTCTTTGCTCTATTAGCTAGGAATTTTTTTGACATTGTTTATATCTTTTTAAAATTTATTAGTTATCAAGGTACAGGTGAGATATTAGTTTTAGTTGTACACATATTGATTTGACGTTTATATACCTTATGATGTTATCACCACCATAAATTTTATAAGTATCTGTCACTATACAAAGTTATTGTGGTATTTTGACTATTTTCCCTGGGCTGTACATTATATCCCTGTGTCTTATTGATTTTATCACTGGAAGTTTGTGCCTCTTATTCCCCTTCACCTTTTCATCCATCTTCCCCTCTGCTCCCCTCTGGCTGTCATCAGTTTTTTTCTCTGTCTCTATGACTCTGTTTCTGTTTTGTTTGTTCATTTGTTTTGTTTTCTTTTAGATTACACATATAAGTGAAATCATATGGTATTTGCCTTTCTCTGTCTGAGTTATTTCATTTGGGGTAATAACCTTTAGGTCCAAACATGTTGTCACAAAAGGCAAGATTTCATTCTTTTAAAGGCTAAGTCATATTCCATTTTACATATATAGAGCTATATAGAGATATACCTCTTCTTAATTTATTTATCTATTAATAGACACCTAGGTTGCTCCATATCTTACTTATTATAAATTATGCTGCAATGAACATAAGGGTGCATATATATGTTTTCAAATCAGTGTTTTTGTTTTCTTCAGACAAATACCTAGAAATAAAATTACTGGGTCATATGGTAGTTCTATTTTTAGTTTTTTGAAAAAACTCCATGCTGTTTTTCATTGTGGCTGCACCAATTTACAATCCCACTGTACACAAGAGTTCCCTTTTCTCTAAATCCTGGCCACACTTGTTATTTGTTGTCTTTTTTATAATAGCTTTTCTGACAGGTGTGAGGAGATAACTCATTGTTTTGATTTGCATTTCCCTGGTGATTAGGGATGTTGAGTATCTTTTCATACTTCTGTTGGCCATCTTTGGAGGAATGTCTTTTCAAATCCAAGACAGCTCACTCACATAGCTAGCAGCTGATCTTGGCCATCTACCAAAGGACCTACATGTGTCCTCCCCGACAATGTAAACTCAGGGTGGTCAGATTTCCTATCTGGTAGCTGGTTTCCTCCTGAGAAAGCACACCAGAAGCACCAGGCAGAAACCATATGGCCTTGTCTGACCTAGCTTAGGTCTTCAGTCAGTTCTTAAAAACTGCCTAGATCATCACTGACTTAGCTCCTCCTGCATTGCTTTCTTTTTCTGTGTACATACTGAAAAGTGCTTATAAAAACTGTGAAGTGTTTCACATAAGTAAGAAAACTTGAGGAAATAATTATTATAGAAATAATAGGCCTTATCTCTTCGACAGGATAGCTTACTGAAGATCTCAATTTGCATTTTGAGCTCGTATTTTTCCTCTCCTTTCCATCAACATAGCCAGTGTTCTTGTCCTTTAATTCAGGGACATTCTGGGACCAAATTAATAATTCTGGGACCAAAGCAATAATTCCTAAAACTTTCCCTCCTGTCTTTTATTTTCAAAAGACTAGACTTTTTGAGAAAATTATGCTACAGGATAATGAGATAAACCAAGTGTCTTTTGAGGTGCAAGTAGGACAGCAGAGGATAGAGAGATGGACATGGTGATTCCCTTCTCATTCTCTGATAGCTTTCCAAGGGGAATTATTGATAAGCTACCATGCTGTGTGTCAGGAGTTGTCAAATAACAACCTATGGGCCAGTGCCTGTTTTTGTAAATAAAATTGGGGGTGACACAGCCATGTCTACTCATGAATGTGTTGCCTATAGCTGCAAATATAGTTGCAATTATAGAATTGAGTAATTATTGCAGAAACCTATGGCCTGTGGCATATTTACTGTCGGAACAATTTTACCCCTGGTCTGTGTGAATGGCATCCCCTAGAGTTGAGTAGTACCAAAACTGTACGACCATGTGCAGCCCTGAAGCTACAAATCCCTGGCAAAGATGATCATCCCTACTGAGGCAGGAACCACTTCACATTACATGTGAGTTTCAGTGGAATTATAGTCATGGGACTGTAACAGAATACCTTTTAAAAGATGATAAAATCATGACTCATACAAATATAAAATGAACACATCAAGCATTTTATTTAACCCAATAATTAATAAGGGAGCCAGGAAGATATTTAAAAACCAATTCAAATAGAAATTTGACTTCCAGAGATTTATATTTTCTGACAAAATTAATTTGCATTGCCATGAACAGGAATCATTTGCTTAGCTATGCAAAGGAAACATTTGCGTAAGTATTAGTGTTCAAGTTAATTTCTATCTCAATAGAGTTGTAAGATAACATAGTCAAAGACAACTAAAGCAGAAACAACCACATGGGTGAGCTAGCCAGGATTCCTACTAAATTACAAAGTATTGCACAATTTTCACCTACAGGACCAAAGACCACAGAGAAGCCCCATAAATATTTTGCTTTTTATAACCCTTGGGACAGTCATATGACCCCAGGGAAGCTATATAATGACTGAGATTAAACTATTTGCCAAGCAGATGCCTGGGTCTCAGATTTAGAATAAATTTGATTTACAGAAAATAAAGTATGTTGATATTTCTTGTATTGGGCTGTCGGAAAAGTCATGATGTATTTTTCTGTTTTTCGTTGCAAAAAATGCGTCATGACTTTTCCGACAACCCAATACCTATGAGGGTCTGGAATAAAATTCATATCTTCTGTAGTCAAGTTCCTTGAGAACAGAGCCCTTGTCTGATCTACTTCTGTTTTCTTAGACCTGACACCGGATAAGTAGGTGATTGGAAAATATTTGCTAAGTGAATAGAATGAATGCTAAGGAACAAGAGAAAATTGGATATTTGACACAGTTAAATAAAACTTCAAGGGTGGGGTGGGGGGAACACCTCTAAATATGGACTAAATCACATGTGTTTTATGCATATTCTGCCCTGGTTCACTGTGTCCTGTGTGAGAGGAATATCAAGAAGCATCTGATATGGAAACCCAGAAGTTACAGAGTGAGCCTTGGATCAACCTGTTTTCTAAGACAACTGATAGAAAAACGAGCCTCAAACAGAAAAATATTTTCTCTGGTAGGAAAAAAAGTCTGTGCTTCACTGGAAAACTATGCATTGTCTGGGCTCTGGAGAACACTCAGGATTATTTGACTCTAGTTTTTTATTGCCCTGGAGCTCTTGTGCAACTCTGTAAATTGAAGATAAAAAGTAACAATGCAAAATAGGTCTTGGCTATTGACATGCAAATTGTGTTCTGCCCAGTAGAGTTTCACTTGATTTCCCTTCCCCTCCTGGGGAAAAACCAATTTTGCCTCCATTTGCACATTAATTTCAAGATGCCTGGTTTATAAATGTGTCTCTTTCTTCAGATTTTCTTTTGAATGAGTTATAACACCTGCCTGATACCCTCATTAGTTAATAAGTAGAATAAAATCTTGACACCTGTTCATTTTTATCTCTATGAGAGGCATGATTTTAACCTTTTTTGAAAATGATTTTTTAACACTCTCCAAAATAGTATTAGTTTTAAAAGAAGGTGAATAATCAATGCAAAACACAGGGAGGGGGAGGAAAAAAAAAAGCAGACTGGAAAGGGGTTATCCAGCTGTCAAAATTAATTGGGAGTTGAGATTGGAATAATTATTAGTGTGCTGGAAGGATGCATTTAAACATTCATGCACATAATACCTGAGGCAAGCCCACTGGGATAGCAACAGTATTCAGGTAATACTCCAAAAACTACCTGTAGATACATTTTTTACATTATTTACCCTATTGTCTTCATCAAAATGTCAAGACAAGTGTGGAGATACGTCTAATCCGAAGTCAATTTCTTTTTTCTCCTTCTATTTACATTTCCTACTTCTTGTGTGTGTTAAATGTCAGTGCAAAAATCACACTGGTGTTAAAATGTGTAGATGTTATAGGGCTCAGCTATCCAATTTGAATCTTATTAGACATCTCCTCTGGGCTTTCCCAGGTGAGTCATTAGAACTGCCCACTTCCACCAGGTCTGTCTGACTTAACCTTCCTCAGAAGACAGAAATCAATGGGATAGCTTCAAATTTTGGTCAGAAGGATCACAGTATTTGACACAAGATATGTATCATTTCTCAACTCTGGAATGCTACTGCACTGTTAATTTTCCAGAGAGACTAAAAGAAGAGTCTCCGGGGATAAACATTGAAACACCTGCTTCTAAATTATAATTAGTTGGGCTCTGTGGAAAATAAATTCATGCTGGGAGAGAAAAGATCACTTGGTAAATAAATGCACTTTCCCCAGATGCTAGAGCATTGTTTTGGGGAAGACAATTTCGGAATTCAATATGTGAGAAAATAAAAGAGGTAACACATGATTTCCTTGGAGGTTTTGTCAGGCTCTAAAAACAACACATTATGTGCAAGAAAACACCAAATGTTCCCCTAGAAAACAGAAATAATAAACCTGGTTGACTACTTCTTTTAAAAGCTCCATTAGCACGGGGGGGGGGGGGGGGGGGGGGGAAGTTACAGGCTTTCACCAGTAGAGGGGAATACTATCCTAGGAAAAAATATGCAATCTCCTTACGCCCTTTTTTTTCACCATAAGTTTTCTGTGGTATAAGTAAGAGACAAATGTTTCTTCCTTGTTTTTCTCATTTATAGAATGTTGAACAGCAGGGAATTTGCTGTTCTATGCCTAGAGCATAACTGTTTTGTGGGAGTGGGAAGGAGAACGTGGGAAGCTGTGAGAGGAGAAACGAGTCATTTGGGAGCTGTCAGGCTTTGGGAAGACCAGCTTTCCTTACAGATTCACCACTCACTCCTTCCGCAAATCCCCCAATCCAGCGTTTATTCTGGAGTCTCCATGGTTCCTCATTGGCTCACCCCCTTGGGAGACTATTAGCTGTGCTCAATCAATAGAAACCTCTAATGGATAGGCACTCATAACTTGTCCTTCAGGAACTAAGGAATTTTAAATGTCTAGCTGTTTTCTACTTAACATCACCATAACCCAATGGCTTTTCTCCCCTTTATTTCTAACACTGCAAGAGATTAAGAAACTGACTTCTCATGAAGGGAAGCTGTATCCTGCAGTGAAATTATACAGAAAGTGTCATGGTGCTACATGAATGGGAGAATCCATTTTTTTGTGAGACACTAGAGCTGAAAAAGCTCCCTGCCAGGCCAGCTTTAAAGCTCCCCCCACAATCACAGCAAGCAGAGGTCACTGTTAATCATGGGGAAAGAAAGTGGAGTCTCTTCAGCAGTGCACCAGGATAGCACCCCCTCAGAGGAGAGAGAGAAAGAGAGAGAGAGAGAGAGAGAGAGAGAGAGAGTTGCCACATTATCCACCCATCTTCAGAGCTGACAAAAAGAAAGATGGAGAAAGGGAGGGAGAAAGGGAGGAAAAAGGAAAAGAAAAATAACAAAGTTATCTGGTTAAAAACTCTTAAAGAGGAAGAAGGAGTCTGACACCAGTATAGTCGTTATGTTTTGTTGCATATAAATATCATGTAGAAGTTCAGGTCCAATCAAAAGACAGAAACTACACAGTAATTTAAACAGAGAAAGTTTAATATAAAGGATTATTAAATTATGACCAAAGAGTAGCCATAAGTTATTTTAAAAACAATATATGGAACTCCAGGGGAGAGAGAGAGAGAGAGAATACCTAAGAAAGGCCACATTTGGAAGGGAGACCTCGTCTCCAAGGCTGAGTTCTCATTGGAGAAGATGAGATTACAGTACACTGGAGGGCAGAGAAGTCTGCTGCTTTGCCTGGACCCGATCTGCTCTATAGCTGCAGGGCAAGAAGGAAGCAAGCTTCTGGGGCATTGGCTTGCTGCAGTCAGTGGCCAGCACACTGACATGCAGAGATAGCCCTCCAGGCACAGGCAGAGAACCGGTGAGCCTCAGTGAGTGACCTGGGACGGAGAGTGCTGAGGGAAAGGAGCTCCTATTGGGGCAGGAGGCCTGTAGTGCAGTGTCTATGTCTAGAAAGATGCAGGAAAATGATCACCAAGGCGGGCTGGAACTACAAAGATGTGGAGAGGTCACATATCTAGGTGCTTGGCTGGGGCAGAGCACAGTCCTCTGTTCTCACACGGACATCTCTCAATGACTGCAAAATCTGAAAACAGGAGATCCCCTTCCTCATACTAGGTCCTTCTAGCGCCCTCTACTGAGAAAGTTGAACATCATGCTCATGATAAAGAAGAGATGTTTCCAGGAATTTCATCCTTTATAGAGCAGAGCAAATATTGGAGGGTAAATTTGGAACTGAGAGGCAAAAAAATTGATAAGTGGTACATATGAATAAGAAGCTGTGTGTAATTAAATACAGAATGTGAGATGATTCTCAAAACAATTTTTTTGTATTCCTAAATACATTTTTTTTATTCCTAACATTCTAAAATCAAGGACCCCTCCAGGTATTGATAAATAGATTCTTGGACTGGATGGACCCTGACTTACCATTAAAACTAAGATTCTGGAGTCTAGCGCGCCAAGTACAATAAAAAGTCCCATCACAGCAATCTACATGAGGGAGCACCATTGTGCTTTTATAATAACCCTCTGGTACAGGTACCAAAATCTTTATATTGCAAATAAGGGAGGCTCTTGGGGCTCCGGGAAAGTTAATTCTGTGATGACAGGGCTAGAAAATGTCTCACTAAGGAAAAGTTAAAAGGGCTTCAAAACGCTTTTAGTATTTATTTCCGGTTTGGTATAATAATTAAAGATTTTCTAAACATGAGAGGATAAAATAATCCAGGCTAATGGCACAAAGAAAAATAACCGACAGAAGTAGTGGGTAGGAGTAGGAGAGATAGTGGGTAGGAGTAGGTAAGAACCAGGTTTTAGAATTAGACTGCTGAGGTTGAAATGAGGGTCCTGCCATTTATCAAGGGTGCAATCTTGAGCAAGGTGCTTAACCTCTCTCTAACTCAATTTCCTCTCTTTTAAGCTAGAGGTGATAATCATGATGCCTCTCTCAGGGAGATGTTGGGAGGCTGAATGTAAGTGCAGTACTAAGAACAATGCTTGGCACAGAATCGGTGCTATATAAATGTGGCTATTCTTATGATTAATTGTGTACAGCAGAAGCAGCAGGCAAACATTGAAAAAAGGATTTTGAAGAGTGAAATTAAGGCCATCTTAAGAAATTGGAAAGTGGAAGACTGACAAGAATGAAAACACATATTTAGAAATTCCACATCTCTAGACAGTGTGAAGCATGCAGCTCCTCCCATAAAAGGTTTAGTACAGGATTTTAAAGGAAGTCACAGTATCCCATACTTCCCACAAAATAAGAAAGCACTTCAGCAGATATGAGGATCCTGTTGTTTTCTCAGGGACAGCAGAGGTAGCTAGTGGGCTTACTCAAGGGCATAGCCACATGAAATGGGATGCATTCTAGTTTGGATAAGAAACTTTACAACACAGATTATTTATACTTATGGGAGGTTTTATGTTTGTTTTTATGTTTGTTTGTTTGTTTGTTTGGTTGGTTGGTTGGTTGGTTGGTTGGTTGGTTGGTTGTTCGGTTGGTTGGTTGGTTGGTTGGTTGGTTGTTTGGTTGGTTGGTTGTTTGGTTGGTTGATTGGTTGGTTGATTTTACTATCTTGTCTCCTAGTGGCTTTTGAAAGTCTTTACCATTATTGAAAATAAGTGAAGGCCAGGAGGGGGCAGTCACAGGAAATGGCCAACTGGAGCCTCTAGAGTCTGAGGAATGAAGGGTGAAATTCAATGGGCATCTAGTAGAGGCAGAGTCTCCTGCTGCCCTGGCTCATGGGCATTTTGTAATAAAACATTATTTTATGAGGCATATTAGGTATTTTTTAAAGCCCATATTTTATTGTTAATACTGTTTCCAAGGCTTCTTACTGGGGCTGATATTGTTGGTTTAGAATTTGCCGGTCATCTGAACTTCTCTCACGTATGAAAAGCAGTCATCTGAGTTCTTATCAAATAAGTCTACCCCTTTCTTGGTCTCAATGAGCATATTATTTGTGTTCATTTCTGCTTATTAAATAAATGACTTATGTTCAAACACTTTGCATCTAGCATTTAGATCTTTTTAGGTAAACACACTCATTTCTAAATATTTCCATTTACTCTAACAATCCAGATGTTTCAATTGGAAATTTGTTGGTGTGTCCCCAGTTATAAGATACTTTCCTACTTGGCACTTCTACTGAATGAAAACACAATTGCACATGCTGCTTGTGAAAAATAATTGGAATAGGTCATGCTTTATTTCTTAGGCAGCCTCATTTTCTAGGAAGCAAATGAGTGGAATATGGGTCCTGCCCTTAATTTTTTCAATCCAATATGCTTGAAATGATTGCATAGTCTTGTGTTCTGCCAGAACAATTCCATCAGCTGTCTTATTCCTTATTCTGTAAGGATATTAAAAAAACAATATTTTTTTCCTGGTGCATGTCTGTGCATTTACTTTTTTTCATTTTCCATTAAAATTCCATCCTTTTAAACTTTTTTAAGTTCTGCCCACTTATTTTATATCCTAATAAGATTATATATTCATAACAATGCATAATACACATATTAAAATAATCCTTTTTCTTTCTGCATTATGAGGAAAATACAAATATATACTTATATTTAATTTTGTTTATTTAAACAGCTTACCTCAGGGATCATTCTATTGTCATTAAAGGATATTACATGTATATAAAACCTCTGATAAATAAACCACAGATATGAATAGGAAGCCCAAATCCAAGCCCCTAGTATTCATGGGTTCAACTGCCTTTGTTCACTAAAACGATAAATTTCAATAAATGGTATCCATTATTATTCCGTAGACTCAAACTCTAGCCAAATATAGAGCCAGGATGGGTGCTCACACAGGAGGACAGTAACTCTCCCAGAGCACACACATGCTGCAATGTGAGCACATTTGTAAAGAAAATATGTTAACATGGAAGTTGTTAACATCATAATGAAAAGACATCAGAGGAAAGCATATGAAAGCAGGACTCCAAATAAGTAAGAAGAGGAAGTCAAATTATAGGGGTTTCTTGTTGTTGTTTAGTTGTTGATTTCAGAAGCTTGCGGTCCATTTAATCACCAATCAATAAAGACTTCGGTTTCCCACCTATCTGTCCTTTCCTCCAGCCGAGACTCCTTCCCCTGAAGTGAGAACCACACTATACCTCTGTGTCCAATTTGTCATGCCTAAAATCTCACAACTAATATGTGTCAAAACAGGATCTGAACCCAATTCCCCTTGGCCTCAATGTTCTCCGGCTGGCCTTTAGGTCTATCACATGAATGCCTACTATGTGGCTGGCCTGAAAAATACAATGCAAATAACCACCTCAATGCCCTACCTGGAATTCCAAAATCCCAAAAACTCTAAAAATCAAAAGTTTTGCATAAATTGATGGTAGATTCATTTCACGGTATATCTGACCTGAACTGACAGGATGCTATCTGCAGTCTTTATTTATCCCACTTGGTGTGACTATTTATACGTTTCACTAGAGAAATGTTAGTGTGTTTCAGTACTGCTCTCAGCCCCTTGCTGTGGGTGTATACTGAGATGCTGTGTAAGCAGGGCAATCACACAAGGGCCCCACACCTTGAAAGCTCCTGCACTTGGATTAAAGCTCTGCTGTCACCATCTTGAAATCTTTAATAATTTTTTAACGAGGTACTGCATTTTTTATTATGCACAGATCCCTGAAAATTATATAGCTAGTCCTGAGTATAAGCACTGTAGTACATTTCTAAAATCTGAAAAGTTATGAATTTTAAAACACACCTGACCCTACAAGATTTGGTTAAGGAACCCGGGCTACCACACTATCAGTATTACTGCTAGTAATGATAACACCAGGGATTGAATGCCTTCTGTAGATGAGTGATCTCCTACGCATTTTATACATGTTAAATATAACCCCGTGAGGTCCATACTACTTTCTACATTTAAAAAAATTGAGTAAAGTAAGGTTCAGAAAGTTACCCTAAAGTTTTTAAGGTCACCAAGGTAGTTAATCACAGAGATAGAATTCAAACTAAGGCTTGCTGACTCTCAAACTCATGAGGAATATTTACTATGCTTAGAGGTAGGTGCTTTAAAAGTATTAGTATGAACCATATGAGAGGGCCAATATTCAATCATTTTGACATAGAAAAACAGCAATGTTATCTGGCCAAACCTAATAGGTATAAATAACTACTTATAAAATATAAGCTACCTTTATTTCATTTATCTGTTGTTGTTTTTTGGGTTTTTGGTGTTTTGTTTTTTTAGTTTAAAATGATGGCCAAACTAGTCCTTCTGCTAAATAAATAAAAAAGTTGTAGTGAAGTCAGAAGAAAAATTTATGTAGTCCAATTTAAAACGAGTTGCATGTCTCATCCAGTCTCACCAGAGATGACATCACTGCTCCTAAGTGGGGAGGACCTGTCACATGGGAGACCCTGTTTTTATTGTGATCAGCTGCAGATGATCAGCAAGGATGACTTCATCTGCAGCTGAGGAGGTTTGACCTCTGCCCCTTTAGGCATGTGAAGCAGAAAGAAATGCTTCAGAGGAATGTAAAACAGACAAGCGTCCTTCAGCCTGGCAGAGTTTATCAAGCATGTGTTGAGTGCAAACGCTCAGACTTGGACGTGTTGTAAAGTCATTAAAAGAAAGAACAGTGAGTAGTCTGGGATTTGAGTGCGTCCTTTGGCATTTCTTGGGAATACTGGGAAAAATATTTGTTTCATTTTCCAGTGGTAAAAGATAAGAAATGAGACTTTTTAAAAAATGGTGCATTTACAAAGTTTCCATAAAGCGATGGTAGAATTTAAATTCTTACTGTAATCAGCTTCTGTGAGAATATCTTAGACCTAATCAAATCAATTAGTTCTATCGATGGATAGCTTAATTGCCTAGTTTTTAAAAAAAATCATGACATGCTCCTCAGCTAAAATTTTTAACTGTTGCAGGGATGAAGAAGATTCCACAATGAGGCCTGGGTGGTACACTCACACAAGCCCGGGAATGTGTGGAGGTCAATGGGGGAAGTTGTCCATTGAGTATTCTTTCCCTGTCCTGCCTACTTCCACTGAACAACTCACAGAAAAGCTACCACTGTTAACAGATTTCTTCTGTTTAAGAGCTCCTTAATAACCAGAAATTGCTTAATACTTTAGGGTTTTTGGCATGTATCCTTCAGTGTAGCACTCATGATGAGAAACTCTTACAGTCAGCTTAAAAGAAGGGTGAACTAGTAAAGTAAAAAAACAAACAAAAACTGTTCCCCTCTCCTGGCTGACAATTGTTAATCAGTATCGTCTAAATTAAACAGTCTGTGGGAAGCAGGTTTTCTGTGTTTCACTTACAACTAATTGGAGAGGTGGACGCTTTCCAGAGAGGTGCTGAAATTTGAAACATGAGAAATATTTCACCCAGGTAAAAAATGCAGTTCATTATTCTAATTTTAAGCTGGGCAGTTACCCAATTTAATGGGTCAAGTTAGTTATGTTTCCTCAGTGATTTTTATCTTACCAACTGCTTCCCACTCTCCAAATGACATGAATCTCATTCCTTCAAACTGAGAGCCTGAGACTACCAATTACTTTATTTTATTTTATTTCAGTGTCAACTTTATTTATTTATTTATTTATTTATTTATTTATTTTCTGGTTTATTCATACGCAGCTTTTTATTTATTTATTTTTATTGTTAGTTTCAGGCATACAGAACAATGCAATAGTTATCCTTTTCACCCTTCGCACAGAAACAACCCCCCTCCCCCATCCACTGCCCTTCCACCCCCAATATCATGCTTATCTATTACAATTCCATTGACTCCATTCCCACACTCTACTCCACATCTCGTGACTGTATGTATATATAATTATAGTTGACATGCAATATTATTCAACATCAGCTTCAGAAATACAGTGCAGTGGTCAGGCTTCTACACCAACTATGAAGTAGTCTCCCCAACAAAACATGAGTCCATCTGGCCCCCTAAGAAATATTTACAACATTATTGATTATATTCCCCAGGCTGTCTTTTCTATCCCTGAGGCCATATTGTAGTTACCAATTTGTATTGTCTCGTCCCTTCCCCTTCTCCTTCATCACCACCCCCTCCCAACTAGCACCCCTCAGTTTTTCCTCTGTGTCTCTGAGACTATTTCTGTTTACATTTCTCATTCAGTTTTTTAGATTCCATGTATAAGTGAGATCATATGGTATTTGTCTTTCTCTGACTGACTTATTTCATTTAGCATAGGGTTCTCTAGGTCCATCCATATCGTTGCAAATGGTACGATTTCCTTCTTTATAGCTGAGTAATACTCCATTGTGTAAATGTACCAATTACTTTAAAAGGTGTGAGAATAACAGCTTATTTAGGCGGTTAGTGTTGTATGTTATTCCCTCCATTTTTATTGTTTTTGTGATGCGGTGCTGGTGGTGGTTGTTTCAAAATTTGTTCAGTATATTTCTATTTGATAAAATCCTGTTCAAAGTGTGGTATCAAATTTCAAAAAAGTACTTACATTCCAGCAATATTTCGGGTAAATAGACATTAGAACTTTAGAGTTCTCTTTGGTTATCCATCAGTATATCAGAAAAAAATAGTCACTACAATTTACCATCTGGGTCCAGTGGACCCTTTTAATTTACATATTACAAATTCATTTTGAATGCTTACAGAAGTAAGCATAAAGAGATAGTATAAAACTTTATTACCGAAGAAAGAAGTTAAAAAAGGTAGTATACCTTCATGCCTCCCCACCTCCACCCTGTAGAGTTTATAGGGCTTATAACTGGATGAAGTGAATGGATAAATAAATCGTGATTTATCTATACAATGTATAGCTACTGAGCATAAAAAAAGACTAAACTATTCATACACTTAGCAACATGAATATAGCTCAAATTATTACGCTGAGTGAAAGAAACCAGACAAAAAAGAGAATACATACCGCATGACTTCCAGTTATATAAAATTCCTAGAACATGCATACTAATGTGTACTGACAGAAAACAGATCTGCAGTTGCCTGAGGATGAAGGGAGGAGACAGGGAGGGACAACAGGGAGATATTACAAAGGGGCAAAGGAAACTCTCCCTGCTGAAGGATACATTCATTTTCTTGATTGTGGTAAAGATTTCATAAGTGTAGACGTATGTTAGAGCTTAGCAAATTGTACACTTTAAGTACATGCAATTTATTGTATGTCAATTATATCTTAGTAAAGTTGAATTTATTAATGAAATTAGGTGTGGGAAACTAAACGGCTAGGTCATGGAGGAACAAGGGCTTGCAATCAGGTCCTGGACACAAAGCCAACAGAGAGAAAAAAGGAGAATTCTCCTAATGATAGGCTTGCCAGTTAGAGTGGATCCCCTGACTAGGGAGGGCTGCTGCTTGATTATGAACTTGGTTATGCGCGTGTCAAGGATATTTCAACAGGGAAGTCTTCTAGGAAAGGATTACTGATTTGGGAAATTTAATGGGGGGGCCTGTCTTACATTTTGACCAGTTTCTCTTCCAGGACTGCAAAATCATAATGGTGACTTTAATTCATTAGAGAAAAATAAATATGGATGATTTCATCTGGCTCTCCTCAATCAGTTTATGGCAATTTAGCAAGTAAGTCTTACGGGATCAGGAAATGAACAGCTCTCACAATCTGGAAAATCCTGGGGAAATCTTAACATTCTGTTTTATAAATAGGGAAACTACTAGGAAAAAACAATATACCAGGATGATTGTTTAAACCAGAGTTTCTCAACTTTAGCATTAATAACATTTGACATTAGATAATTCTTTGTTGTTGGGGTACCTTGTGCATTGTAAGTGTTCCTGTCTTCTAACTACTAAATGCCTATAACAGCTTCCCTAAGTTCTGACAACCAAAAACATCTCCAGAGATTGCCAAATGTCCCTTGGAGTACAAAATCACCCTTGACTAAGAACCTCTGCATCAGCTGTCATGTTTGATACAAATTTGGAAATTATAAATAAAAAACAATGAATTTAGAAAACTTGCTTACTATCAGAGAAGATTGATATCTTTTATATACAAAGGTTTTTTGCAAATGAGTAAAAATGTACAGCTAAAGAGAGAAATATAAATCCAATAATAATTTTAAACGTTCCAAGTCAGCTTACCACTGATAAAAAGTCTTAAAATTTAGATTACTTCCAAGCTTGGTTCTCTTCCCTGTTGGACATCTTAGGCAAACATTCTCAAATCTCATTGCCTCCTGCGTACAGCCTACCAGCCAGTGGTATCAGCTGATCGTTTCTCAGCCAATAAACAACTGGTAGCATTGAATCATTCCCTAGCATTCAAACAACAGTAGTCTTTAGACAATATTAATGCCCCTTGTATGGGATCACTTATACTAAATTTGTATTAAATATTAATACATAAAAATTGTATCACACTCAAAATGATCTTACGTTGCTGCAACCTTTAATCAAACGAGATTCAAGTGTCACTCCTGATTTAGCCTGAACTGCAAAAAACCCAGAACTAAAAGTAAAGCTCAATTATATACCCATGTGAATAGAATGTTGAGGGTTATAGTGATATTATCTTTTAGATCTGTTAGCTTGTTTATTTTATCAACTCAAATTTTAGACTCTTCTTTGGAGTAAAACAGGCTCTACACTATCTACAAGGCTATTTCTTAGTTGCAAAAAAATCTCTCCATGTTTTTTCATTTCCCCCCTATTCCACCATTCAATCTCAGCTGCCATTATCAGGCAGTCAGAAAGTGCCAGGATTCTTTGTTCTTGCATCTGTAGTAGAAACCTTAGCAGCAGACAGTAACTGCTCCAGGTCTGTCAAGTGGATGCAGGTATTCTCTTTTTGTGATTATAATTTTCTACTTAAATCTAAAGCTTTATTGTATACATAGGTATATATCAGTGCAGGCCATATTCAAACATTTGGGGGAGACTGGAAGGGTGTACATAATGAATAAATTAACTAATTCATAAATCTCCTTTTGTTAAAAATGACAGTAGTTAGAAAGTTCTAATCCTAAGAAAAAGAAGCACTGTAAATGTTTGGAGACGGCTTCTAAATGTGGATTCTTCAAATCAACATTTGTATTCAGGGCCATTTATAAAAGATATATTGTATATGTGATAATTTCAGGCCCTTCCACAATGCAGAGAAAGGATTTATTTGCATGCTAATGTATGACCAAGGATAAGTAATTCCTCCCCTTCTTCTCCTGCTAAATACTAATCACAAAGCTTAGATTCAATGTCAAATAAATCTCTGAAAGCTGGTACTCAAAGTCACTGCTGGGAAAGAGAAAAGCTTTATGCCCCTAGCTGGGCCCATGGACAAAGCCAAGGTTTCAGTCAAGTACAAGGCTTACATTCCAGCTGTGCAATCATCTCCCTCTGTGACCTCAGACAATGACTATACTTCCACATTCCTATTTCTTCATCTCTAGAAAATGACAAGAAAAATTTGGTGGGTGGAGGGGGATCTCATATTCAAACTATAGATCAAACTGTCATAATTAAAACCACAACATTACCCAGACCCACAAACTTACAGTAGATGCCATAATATTATATCATTTGTCACTAATTATTTGCTTATATCCATCTGGTACAGACGCAAAGGTGATGTGGTCTCTAGCCGTCAAAATAAATCTCACTAGTACTGCTGGCATTGTTCTTTCCCTGCATTCTTTTAACTCCTTCAAAACAGAACGATCTTGTTGGAAGCATGTAAAAAATGACTGAAATACAGGATGAGAAACTCTTCTTTAAAAGAGAGTAAGATTGGTTTTAATCAAAATCCCAATTATACTTTTAATATTATCCTTCATCCAAGAATTTGGAAAAAAAAAAAACACCTTACTTGGATTATGCTCTTTATTGAGTAAGAGAACATTGTTTCTAGTTCTAGTTATAAACTTGGACAATTATAGCTGATTTATAAAGAAAAATTATGTAATCATTTGTGTATATATACATTTATGAGGCTTTACAATAATATTGAAAATAATTGTAACATTAAGTTAAAAAATCCTGTACAAGATATTTTACATTTTTAATAACTTAGGAAAGTATTCACAGAATACTAAGTGGAAAGGCAAAAAAGGGGTACAAATTATGATTCCTATGATCTCAGCCATCAAGGCTAAAAATGCCAAGATTAGAAGGAAGTTCACCAAAATGTTAGCAATTATTGTCTTATTTATTGTGGTTGAATTGTAAGTGTTCTTTCTCTTCACTTTTCTCCACATTATAATAGTCTCTAATACCCATATATTATCTTATAATCAGAAAATAAACTATTTTTATTAAAATATAGCTAACATACAATATTATTTTCAAATGTACAACATAGTTATTTAATTTATATACCTGATGAAGTGGTTACCACAATAGTCTAGTAACCATCTATTACTGTACAAACTTATTATGATATTATTGACTATATTCTCTATGCTGTACATAAATATATCTATCACTTATTTTATAACTGGAAATTTGAACCTCTTTTTTACCCTTCCCCCCACCCTCTTCTGCTTTGATAACCATCAGTTTGTTCTCTGTATCTATGAGTCTGTTTCTGTTTGGGGTTTTTTGTCCATTTGTTTTATTTTTTAGATTCCACATATGATATTTCACTGTGGTTTTGATTTGCATTTCCCTGGTGGTTAGTGATGCTGAGTATCTGTTCATGTGTGCATTGTCCATCTTTATATCTTCCGGGGGAAATATCTATTTAAGTCTTCTGCCGATTTTTAAATTAGATTGCTCTTTTATGTTGATGTACAAGTTCTTTATTATTTTGGATATTTACCCCTTATCAGATATATCGTTTGCAAATATATTCACCCATTCAGTGAGTTGCCGTTTTATTTTGTTGATGCTTTCCTTTGCTAAAGCTTTTTAGTTTGATATAATCCCATTTGTTTATTTTTGCTTTTGTTGCCCTGCCTGGGAGACATATCCAAAAATATATTTCTAAGACCAATGTCAAAGAGTTACTGCCTATGTTTTCTTATAGGAGTTTATGGTTTCTGGTCTTACATTTCAGTTTTTAATCCATTTTGACTTTATTTTTATATGGTATAAGAAAGAAATTCAATTTAATTTTTTTGCATGTAGCTGTCAGTTTTCCCAATGCCATTTATTGAAGACTGTCTTTTTGCCATTGTATATTTTTCTTCCTTTGTCATAGATTAATTAAGCAGATAAATGCTTCATTTATAAGCTTCTGGGCTTTCTATTATGTTCCATTGATATGTGTGTGGTTTTGTGCCAGTACCATACTATTTTATTACTTTGTAATATAGTTTCAAGTCATGGAATGTGATATCACCAGCTATGTTCTTCTTTCTTAAGATTGCTTTGGCTATTTGGGGTTTTTGTGGTTCCATACAAATTGTAGGGTTATTTATTCTAGTTCTGTGAAAAATGCCATTGGTATTTTGATAGGAATTACATTTAATCTGTAGATTGGTTTGGGTAGTATGGACATTTTAATGATATTAATCTTGCCAATTCATGAGTACAATATATTCTTCCATTTATTTATGTTCTATTCAATTTCCTTCTTCAATGTCTTAAAGTTTTCAGAGTATAGGTATTTCATCTCTTTGGTTAAATTTATTCCTAGGTATTTTATTCTTTTGAATGAAATTATAAATGAGTTTCCTGGATGTCTCTTTTTGATAGTTTGTTAAGAGTATATAGAAATGCAACCAATTTCTGTACGTTAATTTTGTTTCCTGCAACTATACCAAATTCATTTATTCTAATAGTTTTTTGGTGCAACTTTACTAAATTCATTTATTAGTTCTGATAAGTTTTTTTGTAGATGCTTTAAGGTTTTTTTATATATAGTACTGTGTCACCTGTAAATAGTGACAGTTTTACATTCTTCTTCAAAATTTGGATGTTTTTTTATTTCTTTTCCTTCTCTAATTTCTGTGGCTAGGACTTCTAATACTTTGTTGAATAAAAGTGGTAAGAGTGGTGGGCATCCTTGTCTTGTTTAGGATCCTAGAGGAAAAGCTTTCAGCTTTTCATCATTGAGTATGATGTTAGCTGTGGGTTTGTCATATTTGTTATTAGTGTATAGAGACCTTATTATGTTGAGGTATGTTCCCTCTATGTCCACTTTATTGAGGGGTTTTTTTTAATCATAAATGGATATTGAATTTTGAAAAATGCTTTTTCTCCACCTATTGAGATGATCATATGATTTTTATCCTTCATTTTGTTGATGTGGTATTTCAAATTGATCAATTTTCAGATATTGAACTATTTTTTACAGCCCCAGAATAAATCCCACTTGGTTATAGTGTATGTTTTTTAGATTTATTGTTGAATTCTGTTTGCTAATATTTTGTTGAGAATTTTTGCATTTATGTCCATCAGGTATATTGGTCTGTAAATTTCTTTTTTTGTAGTGTCTTTTTTTGGGGCATCACATAATGCTGGCCTCGTAGAATACCTGGAAGCATTTCTTCCTCAATTTTTTGGAACATTTTTAAAAGAATAGGTATGAATTATTCTTTAAATATCTGGTAGAATTCACCTATGAAGCTGTCTCTTCTTGGACTTTTGTTCATTGGAATTTTTGTGATTAGTGATTCAATTTTATTGCTGGTAATCGATCTGTTCAGATTTTGTGTTTCATCAGAACTCAGTCTTAAAAGATTGTATGTTTCTAGGAATTTATCCATTTTTTCCTTAGGTTGTCCTATTTGTTCATACATATTGTTCATACTATTCTCTTACGATCCTTTGTATTTCTGTGGTATTGGTTGTAACTTCTCTTTTATTTCTTATTTTATTTATTTAGGCTTTCTTTTCCTTTTCTTTTTTTCCTTGATGAGCCTGTCTAAATGTTTACCAATTTTGTTTATGATTTTCCTACTCTTGTCTTTTAACCTTCATACTAGCTTTATAAGTAGTTGATCCACTTTATTATATGTTTGCCTTTACCAGTGAGATTTTCCTCTTTCATATATTTTATTTCTAGTCTTGGCCTTTTCTGCCTAAACATGTCCCTTTAACATTTCTTGTAACGCTGGTTTAGTGGTTATGGACATTTTATCTTTTGCTTGTCTGGGAAACTCCTTTAATTCTGAACAACAACCTTTTTTTTTTTTTTTAAAGATTTTATTGGGGAATTGAGGGAGGGTAACAGACAAGTTGCTGTCCTTTTTGTTCTTCAGTCTAGTTGTGAAGGATGTCACTTCACTGGCCCATGTTGGTATTATCATTGTGCTTTTCCCAGGTGAGGCAGTTCGGTCACTGGCCACTGGATAGTCACTCATGGCAGCACTTGGCAGCTCATGCCGGCTGCCGGTGGCTCACGGTAGCTTACCGGAGCCCACTGCAGCCCTACTGCAGCCTATGCCATTGCTGGCAACTCCTGGCAGCCCAGTTCCAGGTCGAGCTGTTGTTCACCATCTTAGCTGTACAGGGCACACTGTCACTGGCCCTCATGTGGGATCTGAACTGGGACCCTGCTGCTAAGAGCTGGCATCCCACACCAACTCCTAACCAACATGCCACTCGACCTGCCCAACAATAACCTTCTTGATTTAGAGTATTCTTGGTTATAAGTTTCTCTTTTATCATTTTGATTATGTCATGTCACTCCCTTTTGGCCTGCAAAGTTTCTGCTGAAAAATCAGCTGATAGTGTTACCGGGGTTCCCTTATGCATAACTAGTTATTTTTCTCTTGTTGCTTTTAAGATTCTCTCTTTGTCTTTAACTGTAGACATTTTAATTAGATGTGTCTTGGTGTAAATATCTTTGGGTTCATCTTGTTTGGGACTCTCTATACTTCCTGGACTTCAATATCTGTTTCCTTTACCAGGTTAGGGAAATTTTCAGCCATTATTTCTTCAAACAGTTTTTTATATCACTTTTCTCCCTCTAGGACCACTATAATGTGAATGTTAGTGTGCTTGATGCTGCCTCAGAGGTCCCTAAAACTTTCCTCATTTTAAAAATGATTTTTGATGTGCCATTTAGGTGATTTTTACTATTTTGTCTTCCGTGTCTCTGATCCATTC
Source organism: Hipposideros armiger (assembly GCF_001890085.2). Classification (NCBI taxonomy): domain Eukaryota; kingdom Metazoa; phylum Chordata; class Mammalia; order Chiroptera; family Hipposideridae; genus Hipposideros; species Hipposideros armiger. The sequence continues at coordinate 3,493,132 of NW_017731475.1, forward strand.
TTCTGCATTACCTAATCTGTTGATTTCCTCTAGTGTATTTTTTTCATTTAATTTATTGTATTCTTCAGTTTTGATTGATTCTGTTTTTATATTTTCTATCTCTTTTTGAAGTTCTCACTGTGTTTATCTATACTTCTCCTGAGTTCAGTGAACACCTTATGACGATTACTGGTAGACTGATTAACTCCATTTTGTTTAGTTCTTTTTCTGTGGTTTTAACTTGTTTTTTTCATTTGGAACATATTTTCAGTCTCCTCATTTTGCATAAGTCTCTGTATTTGTTTCTATGTATTAGATATCACCTACCTCTCATGATATTAAAAGAGTGGCCTTATATAGAAGGTGTCCTGTGGGGTACAGCAGTACAATCCCCCTGTTCACCAGGGTCAGGTGCTCCAGGGGTAATCTTGTGTGGGCTGCATGCACCCTCCTGTTGTGGTTGGGCCATGACTATTGTGGGTGCATTGATGTATGGGGCTTGCCTCAGGCCAGGTCGCTACTGCTGAAGGTGAACTGGTCTGGCCTCCAGTCTGTCTAGCTGTGATGCCTGGCCACTACTGCTGTGGGCACACTGGTGTGTAGGGCAGACCCAGTGGGGTTCAGTCTCACTGTTCCTGGTGCACTGGTGTGTCAGGTAGATGTCCAGGGTGGGTGGCTGCAAGGCCTGGCCTCTGCTGTTGAGGGTGCATTGATGTGTAGGTGGAGCCTGACCCCTTGACCCTGCTTTGGGGGGGGGGTCTCTGCAGCCCACCAGAAAACAAAACAAAAAAACAAGATAAAACCCTGGGGTGGGGTGTCACTTTGGTGGGTGCTTGCTGGCCTGAGTGGGAGATTGGGCTGGGTAGGTCTTTAGGGGAGTGCTGGGTGGGGCAAACAGTTAACAGGTAATAGGGAGAGCAGACCTGATACCCCAGCAGGCCATCAGGTAGAAGGGGAGTAAAACAAAGCAAAAAATGAACATGGCACCTGCATGTGCTTCCATGCCTGGAGAGATTTCCAACAGATCTCTGCCCCTCCAGCATGTACCCTAGAATTAGTCAATATATCTCCTTCATATATGGCCCAGGCACTTGTCAAACTACTGTCTCTGTACTGGGACTCAGAATGAGTGAGTTTGTGAGGCCCTCTTAGGGAAGATTCTCAGTTTCCTGGGGCCTTTTAGCTCTCCAGGATATAAGGCTCACTGGTTTCAAACCCAGATGTTTTGGGGAGGATCCTCTTCCCAGTGCAAGTCCCCTAGGCTGGGGGACCCTATGTGAGTCTCAGACACTTTGGTTTTCCAATGGAGATTCCACAGTTGCGATAACTCTCCCATTTATGGGACACAGCACTACGGTCACTCTTACCCATCTCCATGTGGCATTTTCTTTATATCCTCAGTTGTATAGAATCTGTTCTGCTTGTCTTCAGGCCATTCTTAAAGATAGTTTCTTTATATGTAGTTGTATTTTTAGTGTGCCTGTTGGAGAAGGTGAGCCCAGGATCTTCCTACACCACCATCTTGACCCCCTTCTGAGAATAACAAACTATTTATAAAAGAAAAAGAAAGTGTATGACTCCCATGCAAAGAGAGAACTTCAGCTTCTATCTATTAATACTTGCAACAGTAGTGACAACTATTCCTGAGGATGCTCAGATCATCTTACACACAGCCAACATTTCAGGATCAAAAGATTAGTGATATCCCATGCCTCGCAAAAATTGATCCCCAGGTATTACTTATTTCCTCTGCTCATTACTGGAGTCAAGTGATGCAGAGATGAGGGTTGGCAGTGAGGGAATAATTGTCCTTGCTGCAGATCAGAAAGCAATCAACTCCAATAGAAGAGATAGACGAGAGTGGGCAACAGTGACATGCTGGGAAACACTTATTAATGGAGGAACAAAATAGCTTCCTAAGTGACCAGAAGTCGTGTCTAGCAAATGTATCAGCAAACCTCTCTGGCTTTATTACTTAACCTTCTTCCTACAGGAAACCACCTCCCTCTCCCACAGAGGAGTCATGAGTGAAGCCACAACAGCTGCAAACATACTCCAGAACAGCTTCCCAGTATCTTTCTGAAATGTACACACAAAGCTCTTTCCTAGTCCCACTATAACCTATTTCTTCACTTATTCTACATTCATCCAGCACCAAGTATGTGCCTTACCCAGGAGACAAAAATATCTCCTCATTTAAAATTTTAAAACAAGATTTGACTCACTATGGAAGTAGTCTCTTGAAGTTATAACTCGAAGTTTGCCTCAAAGGTTTATAAAAAGAGGTTGCATTTTAGGGTCAAGCAGACCTGAGCTTGAATCCTAACCAATATATATGGTTTGACCTGGTTAATTCATGTAACCCTTTTGAGCTCTATTACTTATCTACAATGGGGCTAATAAGATTGATAACATTCAAAATCCCTGGCAGGTCATTGTGATTTTCAATAAATATTATATGCCTTTCTTGTTAGTAACATTTATTAATTAACAACTATTATAACAAGACCATATTCTAAAAATTATTACAACTTCAAAAGCACACAGAAAAATAGAATAATCAATTTATCTGATCAGAGCAGTACGCCCCTGAGGAAATTTGATGGAGAATAGCCCGTTAGCCCCTCAATTACTTGTAATAAACTGAAAGCATTGTAGATTTTTAAATTTTACCTATTTCTAACAGAAGCACTAATTTTAGCATACAAGTCCCCCACCAAATAAGTTACTGACTAAAATAAGTTATCCTACCAGAAGCACCTCTCTCTGATCAATTTAAAATACAAAAGAAACAAAAGTCTCACATACTGTTGAATTTTGGCTAAAGCCAGAAATAGGCAACCAGCTCAACCAGTTTAAACCACCGTTATCAAGGAAACAAGTAAGATGAGTCTCCTTGTATTCTCATCCTTTTTTTTTTTTTTTTTTTAGATAACAGGAGGTAACCTAAGTGTTTCTGAATAAAAATAGAAGGGATACTTTCTTAAATGGAAGAGATAAATTCCAGGTCAAATGTTATTTAATATTGCTGAAGGCAGGGGTACATAGAGTGATGATGTAGGAATGAGTCTTGGAGGAGGCTGTAGATCCCAAGCTGAAATATTTGTATTTATGCCACCATCCTTTCATTTAACACTTGTAACATATGCATGACCTAAGCATTTTAGAGATGAGCAAAGCAAAGGAGATAACCATTAAGAGACTTGGCCAAAGTTACCCTGCAAGAAAGGGGAATGCAGGGTTGATACTCAGTTTCCTGATTTCATAGGCCAGGGTTGATTCCCACCATCCTATGCGACCTAACAGACTGCTTGCTAATGGACTAAGCTCAATATTTGGCAAACCAGAATAGAGAGATTTGCTTATATTTGTTACGTTGTTTTGTTATACATTCCTGTGACATGTGAAATGATAAATTTGTTTTGATGACACCCTTAGGGTTAGTATAAACAATAGGTATCAACAAAGTGTCATGAAGAAATATGCAAAGAAATTACATGTGGATATTAATTAAAGAATTACTTAGATGATAAAGTAAATCACCAATATCTCCCTTTCTAGAAAAATGAGCAAATAAGAGGGAAAACATGGTTTACCATGTCTGACTTTGCTTGGATGGCTTCCCCTCAACCTCAGGTGAATTCTTTTACTTTGTACGTATTTTCTCCTATGAAACTCTTTAATATTCAGATTAACTAATATGTGTGACGCCCACTGTTTGCTGAGAATAAAGGAGAAACCCAACTATGTTCACAGTTCTCATCTGCTTTTTTCAAGTTATGACAGGATCTAGAGCAAGGAAATATCTGCTATGACATTGAAAATGCCATCAATATGCTCCTATACACTGTTTCAGGAAAGTTGGGCCCTGACCCTTGCTGACATCTGTAGCTTTCTTTTCCTCATAGATAGAATTACTTGATCTCCACCTGCCGACTCTACCCCTAACCCCCAATTTCAGAGACCCATCCTGACATTTAGCAGAGATGACATAAATAATGTCATCTCTAAATGCTAAATAGAATGGAATGCTATTACTCTAGCATTCATCATCCTGTAATACATGCTTCTAACTGGTTCATAAACTTATGTTCCAGTTTCTAACTGTGAGCAATTAGAGGACAGTGACTATGTCTTATTTTCTTTTGTACCATATTTATGGCACACTGTAGTCATTCAATAAATGTTTGCTGACTGACTGGACTAAGTTTATGCCTTATTGGTGAAATCCAGTTAACTACGTTTGATGAATCAATCCTTGTTCTGATCCCTGTTCATTACCTTCCTAGCACTTTAGCTGTTCTAGGACTCAGGCCTTTTCTTACTCCTGGAAATTCACTTACAGACTTTAATTTCTGCCCTTGAGCATCATACTAACACATTTTTGACAATAGTACAATTTGCCTAGCTTGTTGGATATCCAAATGTCATCTCTCCCTGTCTTCACCATCACTGACCTCCTGACTTGCCAAGGCATTCCATCAGCTTGGGTAGCATCACATGAGGGCTGTCTTTGCCTAGACTATCATGTTGGTGAGTGTAAGGTATACTGCTAGGTGTGTTTTGCTTTATCAATTATGCATGATGATTGATAAGCAGAATTACTTTTAAAAAAAAATAAAATGATTTACATCTTACCCCAGATCCATTTCATTTACCTATAAAACCTGTGGCAATCCAAATTATACAGAGTTCTGTGCAGTAATCTGTCTCATACATAAAAGAGATAGGCAAATAAATTTTATTTATCAAAACAGAACAATTAAGTCACCTCAAAACTCCTCATTTCCCTTGATAAAGATGTTTGCGTGTGCATGCATACATGTTAGTGTGTGTGTCTTTGGTTTTTGTTTGAGTGAATTGAACAGCTGTCTCTACCCTCTACATTTCTTTCCAGTTTAAGCAACAGGTCAGTCAACAAATTACCTCATATTGAAAGTTTTAACTTTAAGCTCTTGCTTCATCTCATTTTCCATTGAGTCAAACAACCTAATGGGCTGAAGCAAGTCACAGTTTATGGAGTCCCTTTATTTTAATTCACCAGTGGCTCAATTCATCAAGGAATCTGTAAATCCAAGTGTCTTGGCCATGACCACTAGAAATTCACCTCTAAGACAAACCAATCCAAAAAATAACCTCTGCCTGTTCACGGCCTATAAACAATAAGACAATACCTATAACAGTCTCCTGGAACTTGAAAAAAATCAGAGAAATTGGTTACCTTCACAAAATAATGGACACCATTGTCATCAGTTTTTCAAAATTCTTTCTGAGTTATTGAGTAATGAGTTTTTTTTAAGAGCATTTGCACTTGCTAAGAGGAAGCTGACTCATGGTTTCACAGACAAGTTGGTGCCAAGGTGGGGCAGGGCAGTGCTTCCATTTTATCTACCTCAGTGCTCCAGTGGTTTGGAAAATCAGCCTAATGTCCCTCTAAGGTCCACATTAGCAGGAGGATCACGAGGTCATGTTTGTCCACCTAACACCACATCCTGCTGCTAGCAATGACCAAGTAGAAAATCCCTCAGAGGAAAGGATGTTGCTCATTTTATAACATTTCTTGTTAACAGTGAGATGAAACTTTCACGTGAAAATAATTTTTCTAACATTTCTTCATCACATGAGAAAATATAAGAGATTAAATTTAATGTTTGAGGATCAAAGAAGATTACAGCAATTTTCTCCTCATCAAGTTCAAAATCTAACTGGGTCACAAAATGTTAGAACTGGGCAATTTTGGTTAGGTCAACCTTTGCCATTATCTTGATTTAAAAAGTCCAGGGAAAGTAAACTATTGAGTTCATATAAAATTATGATACAATGTAATGATTATATTTAAATTTATCACCATAGCTGATTAATATAGCAAGTCATAAAAGGAGAAAGATGGATGTAGTGCAATAGTCATTTGATTGCTTTTAATTGCTATAATGCTTCCTTCTGGAGTAGATCATACCTTTTTCTCAGATGTGGGGGAGGGGGAAGCCTTTTTTGTCCTTTTTCTGTGAGTGTGAAGTGTCCATCATTGGGCTGGGCTGAGGAGTTATTCTGAAGCACTTAATTGTGGCTGCCCATGACCCACAAAGCACAGAAATTAAATAACCACAATCTATATTTATGTTTATATTTATATTTATGTTATATTTATATATAATGCTTTGTACAGATTTTCTGATAGTATATAATTATATATTTTTAAATGTCTTTATACTGGTCATTGAGAGAGTGTAGCAAAATTTAAAAATCTACCCACTGATTGATCCTTGGTCTTTCCCCTTGAAAATTGAGCTAACATGCATAGTAGCTTTCTGTATGGAATCATGGAGATCACAAACAACTCCTTAATGAGTAATTGATAGTTCCCTCCAAAAAAAAAAACAATTTGAAGGGCTGAACAAACAAATGACACCAATATCTCTCAACTTCAATAGGAACAGGAAATGACTATATACCTAGTAGTTTCTCTAAAGACAGGCAAAAAGGTAAGGTCAGGGACTTGAGTTTTTTTGTATCCCACATTTTCCTTCATTGTTCCAAAAGAAAAGCATGTTAGAACTGGAAAAAAAAATTAGGGTACTACCAGGGATGATTAAAAGACTGGACTTAATGAAAAGAATGGGCTTGTGAGAAAATAATAAAAGCACTGTTTCCATGAGAGCAGAATAGCCATACATATTGAATAACATAAATGGAAAAAAGAAAAAAAAATCATGCACAAGAATGGTATAACAAAAAAGGGTGAGATTTATTAATAATAATAATTAAATTAGTGTGCTCCGCTAAATGCTATATAGGCACTGTCAATTTTAATCTTCATAAAGACTGGAGAGGTGGGTATTACTATTGTCTTCATTTTATAAATGAGGAAATAAAGACATACAGAGGTAAAGTAATGTATCTACACAGCTGGTAGTTAGTGTAGCTGGAATTCAAACCCAAGCTGTCTGAATACAGAGCCCATACTTTTAATCACAACACCATATTGCTTCATAGTCTCACTTGTTTTTTACCAACAAGCTATATGACAATATCCACCTGTCTCAATTTTCTTAAAAAAATACACAGTAATATATACTTTGTGTTTATGAGCTTGGACAAGGTAGAGCACTATTCTGAAAGGCAGTATTGCATAGTGGTTAGGGTATATATATAAAGACAGAATGACAGTGTCCATTTCCCAGGTCTGGTCTGCTCCTTGCTCTCTGTGTAACTTTGGGCAAGTTACATAAGCTCTCTCTGCCTTATCTTCCTCCATTACCATGAAGATGTCAGTAATTCCTACACCTTGGGTTTATTATGAAAATTAAGTGAGTTGTTATCAGTAAAGTGGTTAAAACAGTGACTGGCACATAGTAAGTATTAAAATGTTTTGGTTAAGTAAATGTTTAAAATCTGAATAAGTTAAGGCAAAAAGTGTTTAAACTTCAGTACAAATTGGCTACTTGTTGTGTAACAATCAATACTGACTCTCTATATAGACCCATATTGACCCTCTAATGATTTTTGAACCAGAAATCTTATCCAAAAAGCCAACTTTATCTTTAAAAAAAAATTTCTGTAAAGGAACTCAAATAAGGTCATCAGCACTCAGTCCTTTTCCTCCTCTCAACAGCTCTTTTTTCTCTGTTGCCTCTATTCTTAGGTACCTACATGTACCTACAGGTCTCCTTCATCATCCTACAGCTACAAATCCCAGTGAATAAAGATTCTTATTACCAATATGTGCAACCCAATACCAGAACTGACTCTCATTGGCCTGAATTGGGTCACATGATGATCCTGGAACCAAACACTGTGGCCTCAGGATAGATTGTGCTGATTGGCCAGACCTGAGTCACTCAGCCAAGATTAGGTAGAGTCAGCCTCACCCATACCACATAAATGGAGAGTAAGAGAAGGATTATATTTTAAGGAAAACAAAGGTGCTGTTATGAAAAGAAGCGATACCGATGCTAGAGAGGTGAGACAGTAAATCTCTACCATAATGACCAATAATATTTTTGTGCCACAAAAATATTGCATTGGAAAATAGAAAACTTGTTTACATATTTTTTGAAATAATGACAAACTCTTATGCCAAAGTTAAGAAACTCTGATGATTTAGTTCCTGTGGAGTTCTCACCCTGAGGAGAGGACAGATGTCTTTCACAAACAGAAATTTTAAATTTGTTTTTCACTTTTTAGCTTGTCAAACATTTGCAAATCTTATTTGGAAACTCCATTAACCTTGTTCCTTTTAGTTCTCTTATAAAGACAAATGAAAGAGAAACTCAAGTAAAGCATGAAAGACCAACTGACTTGCTGACAGTGTGATAAGTTTTTTGTTTTGTTTTGTTTTAATTTTTCCATGATAACTCCAGGAAAAGAATCGCTCGAATTTATATTCCTTTCCAATCCTTCACTCCCCAGAGTGAGATCATAGCTTATTTTAGTTTTGTTCATTTTCTTTACATTAATGCCCTTCTTTCCATTCAAATAAACACATGAATATCCAGGAAAATTGGAGTTAGGATGAATAGACAAAAATCTTTAATGTCAAAATTCATATAGGAGAAATGTTGCTATTTTGTTATCATCTTAAAATCAAAAAGAATAATGATTAAAAACCAGTTTGAGTTTCATGTCATGAAATCCTGGTATAGTTACACAGAAGCACAAGATAAAACTAGTATTCACAAACTAATCCATAATGTGGTTAATGTTGTCCTACTGTCTTATCTAGGAGTTTTCTGTACTCCTCTAAAATGTCAGTCATCGCATTTTAAAATGTTTATCTTCTACAGTTGTTTATCTCACCCTTTTCGTAAGTCACTGGAATGATATTTCTCAAGAGTTACTTTAGATAAAATTTGGTATTGACCGTAAGTGTAGGCCATTTTACAAGTCATGGTGAATTCTTCACAGCACAAAATTGACATGCTATGTTGGCTTTGTGCAATGATAACCTCAGAGTCTGTGAAGTGTACTAAATATTAATCTGCTCACATTTGTCTGGCTCTCTACACAGCCTCCCTAGTGAGCACGCATTCCCACAGGCACACTCTGGAGGTGGTCCTTCTTCTGACCTCCTCCGCATCTGTTCTCAAGTGAGATGTAAGAATTGTCGAGCACAGAAGTATTAGTTCCCCTTACTCGTGTGTGTGTGTGTGTGTGTGTGTGTGTGTGTTAGTGTGTTATCTCCACTACTACAGGCAGAGCATAACAAATATGTTATGTGCCTATGAATACAGAAAAAGCATCCAAATTTCCCAAACCTCATGCAATTCTGTAGGTGATTTAACCAAGCCCAACCTCAAATTCCAAATTTTGCACGTGTACAGAAAAGGTCCGTTATCAATTATCCCTCTTTTTGTTAAAGGGCATAATGGCTTAACAGCTTGCTCAGCCATAACTTTGTCCCTCTGATGTGTCTGGAATGCCTGTTTCTTAACCTTCAGGAAATCTCTCATGTAGCACATCATCTTAACTTTCTGGGGAGATGAAAGAAACAGAGTAGGGAGGATGTTTTGTGTGATTCATCAGCATATAATTTAAAGAAAGTAAATTGTTGGAATAATCATTAATTATGTGTTGGAAATCCTGCCTTGTCTCTTAATATTTCTTTTGCAGAAACTGAAGTCCTCAGGTCAGTAGTAAGCTCTTCAACAGAAACATAGGAATAATGGTGACTTTTTGAAAGTTCTATTGCCATGTTCTCAAAGTATGCATTCCTATTTGAGACAGGGTGGAAGTGTGACAAGTCATTCTAATATATATATATATTCATTTTTTAAAATGAAACACCAATGGAGGTTTGCTTTTTTAGCAGCACACGATTAATGGCCTTAGGGCTGCTATGAGAAAAGCAATATCTTCAGTGTACCAGTAGATATCAGTAGCAAGCTGGAAGCAAAGTCCACTTTAAAAAAAAAAAAAGGAGAGGATGAAGGCTGTGGAAAGTGAAGGGGAAAGATAAGTGAGGGGGAAAAAAGAGAACGAAAGAAAACGGAAACAATGAAAAAGGAGGTGGTAAAGGATATAAATGTAGCCTATATAAAAGCATCCTTGGCAGCTTAAACAAGCAACTGTTCTCAAAGGGAGGGAGAGCCTGACCCAGATGCACAGGAAATAAGGCATAGTTCTCTGACCTATGTATATATGTGGAAACTGTTCCGTTTAGACTAAGTCTAGAGGTTTGTTTCTATAGTCCAAATCTAAGCATTATAAACTTTCCACTGTCACATTACAATTCACAACAACAACGATAAAAAAATAGTCATACGTACTTATCTTCCTTCCTGAATAGGAAGAAATAACTTCCTGAATAACTCAGTTCAAAAATCATTATGTGGGGCCGGCCAAGTGGCGCGATGGTTAAGAACTGGCTTGGGACGCCAGAGCGCCCTGGTTCGGATCCTACATATGAGAGCCAGTGACACTGCTCTCCACAGCTAAGATGCTGAACAACAGCTCAACCTAGAGCTGGGCTGCCGTGAGTTGCCGGCGACGGCGTAGGCTGCAGCCCCTGCGGCAGTGGGTTGCCATGGGCTACCACATGTAACCAGCAGCCAGTGTGAGCGGCCAGCAGCCGCAGTGAGCGGCCGTCCAGAAGATGGAGGCTGATCTGCCTCGCCCGGGAAGAGCGCAATGGTGGTGCCAACTTGGGCCAGTGAAGCAACGTCCTGCACAACTAGACTGAAGAACAAAACGACAGCAACTTGTCTGTTCCCCTTCCCCCAATTCCCCAGCACTGTTCC